>NC_080047.1:20965264-21227764 GCF_026212465.1 Amaranthus tricolor
TTCATTGATCATTGATCCTTCTTCATTTTTCATCGTTCATTCTTTATTGATCATTGATCCTTCTTCATTCTTTATCGTTCATTCTTCATTGATCATTGATCCTTGTTCATTCTTCATCGTTCAATCTTCATTAATCATTGATCCTTATTCATTCTTTATCGTTCATTCTTCATCGATCATTGATCCTTGTTCATTGCTCATCGTTTATTGTTCATTTATCAATTATCCATGTTCATTCTTCATCGTTCATTATTCATTGATCATTGATCTATGATGATTCTTCATCGTTTATTCTTCAATTATCAATGATCCTTGTTCGTAGTTTATCGTTCATTGTTCGTTGATCATGTATTCGTGTTCATTATTCATTGTTCATTCTTCATTGATCATTGATCGTTGTTCATTCTTCATCGCTCATTCTTCATTGATCATTGATCGTTATTCATTCTTCATCGTTCGTTCTTCTTTGATCAATGATCCTTGCTCATTCTTCATCTTTTATTCTTTATTTATCAATGATCCTTGTTCATTGCTCATCGTTTATTGTTCATTTATCTTTGATCCTTATGCATTCTTCATCGTTCATTCTTCCTTGTTCATTCATCATCGTTCATTCTTCATTTATCATTGATCCTTGTTCATTCTTTATCGTTCATTCTTCAATGATCATTGATACTTGTTCATTCTTCATCGTTCATTCTTTATTGAACATTGATCCTGATTGATTCTTCATCATTCATTCATCATTGATCATTGATCTTTGTTCATTATTTATCGCTCAATCTTCATTTATCGTTGATCCTTATTCATTCTTTATCGTTCATTCTTTAATGATCATTGATGCTTGTTCATTCTTCTCCTTCATTCTTCATTCATCATTTATCCTTGTTCATTCTTCATCGTTAATTCTTCATTGATCATTCTTCATCGTTCATTCTTCATCGATCGTTCTTCATTGATCATTGATCCTTGTTCATTCTTCATCTCTCATTCTTCATTGATCATTGATCCTCATTCATTCTTTATCGTTCATTCTTCATTGATCAATGATCCTTGTTCATTCTTCATTGAACGTTGATCCTTGTTCATTGCTCATCGTTTATTGTTCATTTATCAATTATCCATGTTCATTCTTCATCGTTCATTATTCATTGATCATTGATCTTTGTTGATTCTTCATCGTTTATTCTTCATTGATCATTGATCCGTGTTCATTCTTCATCGTTCATTCTTTATTGATCATTGGTCCTTGTTCATTCTTCATCGTTCATTCTTTAATGATGATTGATCCTTGTTAATTCTTTATCAATCATTCTTTATTGAACATTGATCCTTGTTCATACTTCATCGTTCATTCTTCAGTGATCATTGATCATTGTTCATTCTTCATTTTTCATTCTTCATGATCATTGATCCTTGTTTATTCTTCATCGTTCATTGTTCAATGATCATTGATCCTTGTTCATTCTTCTTCGTTCATTCTTCAATGATCATTGATCCTTGTTAATTCTTAATCGTTAATTCTTTATTGATCATTGATCCTTGTTCATTCTTCGTCGTTCATTCTTCATTGATCATTGATCGTTGTTCAATGTTCATCGTTCATTCTTCAATGATCATTGATCCTTATTCATTGCTCATCGTTTATTGTTCATTTATCAATTATCCATGTTCATTCTTTATCGTTCATTATTCATTTATCATTAATCTATGATGATTCTTCATCGTTTATTCTTCAGTTATCATTGATGCTTGTTCATAGTTTATCGTTCATTGTTCATTGATCATTGATCCTTGTTCATTATGCATTGATCATTGATCCTTATTAATTCTTTATCGTTCATTCTTCATTTATCAATGATCCTTGTTAATGCTTTATCGTTCATACTTCATTGATCTTTGATCCTTGTTCATTGCTCATCGTTTATAGTTCATTTATCAATTATACATGTTCATTCTTCATCGTTCATTATTCATTGATCATTAATCTTTGTTGATTCTTCATCGTTTATTCTTCATTGATCATTGATCCTTGCTCATTCTTCATCGTTCATTCTTCATTGATCGTTGATCCTTGTTCATTCTTCATCGTTCATTCTTGATTGATCATTGATCCTTGTTCATTCATCATCGTTCATTCTTTATTGAGCATTGTTCCTTGTTCATTCTTCATTGTTCATTCTTTATTGAGCATTGACCCTTGTTCATTCTTCATCGTTTATGGTTGATTGATCATTGATCCTTGTTCATTATTCATTGTTCATTCTTTATTGATCATTGATCCTTGTTCATTCTTCGTCGTTCATTCTTCATTGATCATTGATCGTTGTTCAATCCTCATCGTTCATTCTTAAATGATCATTGATCCTTATTCATTGCTCATCGTTTATTGTTCATTTATCAATTATCCATGTTCATTCTTCATCGTTCATTATTCATTTATCATTGATCTATGATGATTCTTCATCGTTTATTCTTCAGTTATCATTGATGCTTGTTCATAGTTTATCGTTCATTGTTCATTGATCATTGATCCTTGTTCATTATGCATTGATCATTGATCCTTATTAATTCTTTATCGTTCATTCTTCATTTATCAATGATCCTTGTTAATGCTTTATCGTTCATTCTTCATTGATCTTTGATCCTTGTTCATTGCTCATCGTTTATAGTTCATTTATCAATTATACATGTTCATTCTTCATCGTTCATTATTCATTGATCATTAATCTTTGTTGATTCTTCATTGTTTATTCTTCATTGATCATTGATCCTTGTTCATTCTTCATCGTTCATTCTTCATTGATCGTTGATCCTTGTTCATTCTTCATCGTTCATTCTTGATTGATCATTGATCCTTGTTCATTCATCATCGTTCATTCTTTATTGAGCATTGTTCCTTGTTCATTCTTCATTGTTCATTATTTATTGAGCATTGATGCTTGTTCATTCTTCATCGTTTATGGTTGATTGATCATTGATCCTTGTTCATTATTCATTGTTCATTCTTTATTGATCATTGATCCTTGTTCAGACTTCATCGTTCATGCTTCATTGATCATTGATCCTTGATCATTCTTCATCGTTCATTCTTTGTTGATCATTGAACCTTGTTCATTCTTTATCGTTCATTCTTCATTGTCCAATCTTCATTGATCATTGATCCTTATTCATTCTTTATCGTTCATTCTTCATCGATCAATGATCCTTGTTCAATCTTCATCATTCATTCTTCATTGATCATTGATCCTTGTTCATTCCTCATCGTTTATTGTTTATTTATCAATTATCCATGTTCATTCTTCATTGTTCATTATTAATTGATCATTGATCTATGATGATTCTTCATCGTTTATTCTTCAGTTATCATTGATCCTTGTTCATTTTTCATCGTTCATTCTTCATTGATCATTGATTCTTCTTAATTCTTCATCGTTCATTCTTCAATGATCATTGATGCTTGTTCATACTTTATCGTTCATTGTTCTTTGATCATTAATTCGTGTTCATTCTTCATCGTTCATACTTCATTGATCATTGATCCTTCTTCATTTTTCAATGATCATTGTTGTTTTTTCATTCTTAATCTTTCATTCTTCATTGATCATTGATCCTTGTTCATTCTTCATCGTTCATTCTTGATTGATCATAGATCCTTGATCATTCTTCATCGATCATTCTCTATTGATGATTGATGTTTGTTCATTCTTCATCGTTCATTCTTTATTGATCATTGATACTTGTTCATTCTTCATCGTTCATTCTTTATTGACCAATGATCCTTTTTCATTGTTCATCGTTCATTATTCATTGATTATTAATCCTTGTTTATTCTTCATCGTTCCTTCTTTATTGATCATTGATCCTTGTTCATTCTTCATCATTCATTCTTTATTTATCATTGATCCTTGTTTATTATTCATCGCTCATACTTCATTGATCATTCTTCATCGTTCGTTCTTCATTGATCATTGATCCTTGTTCATTGTTCATCGTTCATTCTTCAATAATCATTGAATCTTGTTCATTGTTAATCATTCTTTCTTCATTGCACATTGATCCTTGTTCATTCTTCATCATTCATTCTTGATTGATCATTGATCCTTGTTCGTTCTTCATTTTTCATTCTTCATCGTCCATGGTTGATTGATCATTGATCCTTGTTCTTTCTTTATTGATCATTGATCATTGTTCAGTCTTCATCGTTCATGCTTCATTGATCATTGATCCTTGTTCATTCTTCATCTTTCATTGTTTATTGATCATTGATCCTTGTTCATTATTCATCGTTCATTCATCAATGATCAATGATGCTTGTTCATTCTTCATCGTTCATTCTTTATTGATCATTGATCCTTGTTCATTCTTCATTGATCATTGATCCTTGTTCGTTCTTCATTGTTCAATCTTCATTGATCATTGATCCTTATTCATTCTTTATCGTTCATTCTTCATCGATCAATGATCCTTGTTCAATCTTCATCATTCATTCTTCATTGATCATTGATCCTTGTTCATTGCTCATCGTTTATTGTTCATTTATCAATTATCCAGGTTCATTCTACATCGTTCATTATTCATTGATCATTGATCTATGATGATTCTTCATCGTTTATTCTTCAATTATCATTGATCCTTGTTCATTTTTCATCGTTCATTCTTCATTGATCATTGATTCTTCTTAATTCTTCATCGTTCATTCTTCAATGATCATTGATGGTAGTTCATAGTTTATCAATCATTATTCATTGATCAATGATCCTTGTTCATTCTTCATTGTTCATTCTTCATTGATCATTGATCCTTGTTCATTCTCCATCGTTTATTCTTTATTGATCATTGATCCTTGTTCATTCTTCATCGTTCATTCTTCATTGATCATTGATCCTTGTTCATTCTTCATTGTTCAATCTTCATTGATCATTGATCCTTATTCAGTCTTTATCGTTCATTCTTCATCGATCAATGATCCTTGTTCAATCTTCATCATTCATTCTTCATTGATCATTGGTCCTTGTTCATTGCTCATCGTTTATATTTATTTATCAATTAATAATGTTCATTCTTCATCGTTCATTATTAATTGATCATTGATCTATGATGATTCTTCATCGTTTATTCTTCAGTAATCATTGATCCTTGTTCATTTTTCGTCGTTCATTCTTCATTGATCATTGATTCTTCTTAATTCTTCATCGTTCATTCTTCAATGATCATTGATGCTTGTTCATACTTTATCGTTCATTGTTCATTGATCATTGATTCGTGTTCATTCTTCATCGTTCATACTTCATTGATCATTGATCCTTGTTCATTCTTCATCGTTCATTCTTCATTGATCATTGATCCTTCTTATTTCTTCAATGATCATTGTTGTTTGTTCATTCTTAATCTTTCATTCTTCATTGATCATTGATCCTTGTTCATTCTTCATCGTTCATTCTTGATTGAGCATACATCGTTGTTCATTCTTCATCGTTCATGCTTCATTGATCATTGATCCTTGTTCATTCTTCATCGTTCATTCTTTATTGATCATTGATACTTGTTCATTCTTCATCGTTCATTCTTCATTGACCAATGATCCTTTTTCATTGTTTATCGTTCATTATTCATTGATGATTAATCCTTGTTTATTCTTCATCGTTCCTTCTTTATTGATCATTGATCTTTGTTTATTCTTCATCATTCATTCTTTATTTATCATTGATCCTTGTTTGTTATTCATCGCTCATACTTCATTGATCATTCTTCATCGTTCGTTCTTCATTGATCATTGATCCTTGTTCATTGTTCATCGTTCATTCTTCAATGATCATTGATTCTTGTTCATTGTTAATCATTCTTTCTTCATTGCACATTGATCCTTGTTCATTCTTCATCATTCATTCTTGATTGATCATTGATCCTTGTTCGTTCTTCATTTTTCATTCTTCATCGTTCATGGTTGATTGATCATTGATCCTTGTTCTTTCTTTATTGATCATTGATGCTTGTTCAGTCTTCATCGTTCATGCTTCATTAGTCATTGATCCTTGTTCATTCTTCATCGTTCATTGTTTATTGATCATTGATCCTTGTTCATTATTCATCGTTCATTCATCAATGATCATTGATGCTTGTTCATTCTTCATCGTTCATTCTTCATTGATCATTGATCCTTGTTCATTCATCATCGTTCATTCTTCATTTATCATTGATCCTTGTTCATTCTTTATCGTTCATTCTTCAATATTCATTGATCCTTGTTCATTTTTCATCGTTCATTCTTTATTGAACATTGATCCTGATTGATTCTTCATCATTCATTCATCATTGATCATTGATCTTTGTTCATTTTTTATCGCTCAATCTTCATTTGTCGTTGATCCTTATTCATTCTTTATCGTTCATTCTTCAATGATCATTTATGCTTGTTCATTCTTCTCCTTCATTCTTCATTGATCATTTATCCTTGTTCATTCTTCATCGTTCATTCTTCATTGATCATTCTTCATCGTTCATTCTTCATCGATCGTTCTTCATTGATCATTGATCCTTGTTCATTCTTCATCTCTCATTCTTCATTGATCATTGATCCTCATTCATTCTTTATCGTTCATTCTTCATTGATCAATGATCCTTGTTCATTCTTCATTGATCGTTGATCCTTGTTCATTGCTCATCGTTTATTGTTCATTTATCAATTATCCATGTTCATTCTTCATCGTTCATTATTCATTGATCATTGATCTTTGTTGACTCTTCATCGTTTATTCTTCATTGATCATTGATCCGTGTTCATTCTTCATCGTTCATTCTTTATTGATCATTGGTCCTTGTTCATTCTTCATCGTTCATTCTTCAATGATGATTGATCCTTGTTCATTCTTTATCAATCATTCTTTATTGAACATTGATCCTTGTTCATTCTTCATCGTTCATTCTTCATTGATCATTGATCGTTGTTCATTCTTCATCTTTCATTCTTCAATGATCATTGATCCTTGTTTATTCTTCATCGTTCATTCTTGAATGATCATTGATCCTTGTTCATTCTTCTTCGTTCATTCTTCAATGATCATTGATCCTTGTTCATTCTTAATCGTTCATTCTTTATTGATCATTGATCCTTGTTCATTCTTCGTCGTTCATTCTTCATTGATCATTGATCGTTGTTCAATCTTCATCGTTCATTCTTCAATGATCATTGATCCTTATTCATTGCTCATCGTTTATTGTTCATTTATCAATTATCCATGTATATTCTTCATCGTTCATTATTCATTTATCATTGATCTATGATGATTCTTCATCGTTTATTCTTCAGTTATCATTGATCCTTGTTCATTTTTCGTAGTTCATTCTTCATTGATCATTGTTTCTTCTTAATTCTTCATCGTTCATTCTTCAATGATCATTGATGCTTGTTCATACTTTATCATTCATTGTTCATTGTTAATTGATTCGTGTTCATTCATCATCGTTCATACTTCATTGATCATTGATCCTTGTTCATTCTTGATCGTTTATTCTTCATTGATCATTGATCCTTCTTCATTCTTCAATGATCATTGTTGTTTGTTCATTCTTAATCGTTCATTCTTCATTGATCATTGATCCTTGTTCATTCTTCATCGTTCATTCTAGATTGATCATAGATCCTTGATCGTTCTTCATCGTTCATTCTCTTTTGATGATTGATGCTTGTTCATTCTTCATCGTTCATTCTTTATTGATCATTGATACTTATTCATTCTTCATCTTTCATTCTTCATTGACCAATGATCCTTTTTTATTGTTCATCGTTCATTATTCATTGATGATTAATCCTTGTTTGTTCTTCATCGTTCCTTCTTTATTGATCATTGATCCTTGTTCATTCTTCATCATTCATTCTTTATTTATCATTGATCCTTGTTTATTGTTCATCGCTCATACTTCATTGATCATTCTTCATCGTTCGTTCTTCATTGATCATTGATCCTTGTTCATTGTTCATCGTTCATTCTTCAATGATCATTGATTCTTGTTCATTGTTAATCATTCTTTCTTCATTGCACATTGATCCTTGTTCATTCTTCATCATTCATACTTGATTGATCATTGATCCTTGTTCGTTCTTCATTGTTCATTCTTCATCGTTCATGGTTGATTGATCATTGATCCTTGTTCTTTCTTTATTGATCATTGATCCTTGTTCAGTCTTCATCGTTCATGATTCATTGATCATTGATTCTTGTTCATTCTTCATCTTTCATTGTTTATTGATCATTAATCCTTGTTCATTATTCATCGTTCATTAATCAATGTTCATTGATGCTTATTCATTCTTCATCATTCATTCTTTATTGATCATTGATCCTTGTTCATTCTTCATCGTTCATTCTTCATTGATCATTGATCCTTGTTCATTCTTCATTGTTCAATCTTCATTGATCACTGATCCTTATTCATTCTTATCGTTCATTTTTCATCGATCAATGATCCTTGTTCAATCTTCATCATTCATTCTTCATTGATCATTGATCCTTGTTCATTGCTCATCGTTTATTGTTCATTTATCCATGTTCATTCTACATCGTTCATTATTCATTGATCATTAATCTATGATGATTCTTCATCGTTTATTCTTCAATGATCATTGATCCTTGTTCATTTATCATCGTTCATTCTTCATTGATCATTGATTCTTCTTAATTCTTCATCGTTCATTCTTCAATGATCATTGATGGTAGTTCATAGTTTATCAAACATTGTTCATTGATCAATGATCCTTGTTCATTCTTCATCGTTCATTCTTCATTGATCATTGATCCTTGTTCATTCTTCATCGATCATTCTTTATTAATCATTGATCCTTGTTCATTCTTCATCGTTTATTCTTCATTGATCATTGATCCTTGTTCATTCTTCATTGTTCAATCTTTATTGATCATTGATCCTTATTCATTTTTTATCGTTCATTCTTCATTGATCAATGATCCTTGTTCAATGTTTATCATTCATTCTTCATTGATCATTGATCCTTATTCATTGCTCATCGTTTATTGTTTATTTATCAATTATCCATGTTCATTCTTCATCGTTCATTATTAATTGATCATTGATCTATGATGATTCTTCATCGTTTATTCTTTAGTTATCATTGATCCTTATTCATTTTTCGTCGTTCATTCTTCATTGATCATTGATTCTTCTTAATTCTTCATCGTTCATTCTTCACTGATCATTGATGCTTGTTCATACTTTATCGTTCATTGTTCATTGATCATTGATTCGTGTTCATTCTTCATCGTTCATACTTCATTGATCATTGATCCTTGTTCATTCTTCATCGTTCATTCTTCATTGATCATTGATCCTTCTTCAATCTTCAATGATCATTGTTGTTTGTTCATTCTTAATCTTTCATTCTTCATTGATCATTGATCTTTGTTCATTCTTCATCGTTCATTCTTGATTGATCATAGATCCTTGATCTTTCTTCATCGATCATTCTCTTTTGATGATTGATGCTTGTTCATTATTCATCGTTCATTCTTTATTGATCATTGATACTTGTTCATTCTTCATCGTTCATTCTTCATTGACCAATGATCCTTTTTCATTGTTCATCGTTCATTATTCATTGATGATTAATCCTTGTTTATTCTTCATCATTCCTTCTTTATTGATCATTGATCCTTGTTCATTCTTCATCATTCATTCTTTATTTATCATTGATCCTTGTTTATTATTCATCGCTCATACTTCAATGATCATTCTTCATCGTTCGTTCTTCATTGATCATTGATCCTTGTTCATTGTTCATCGTTCATTCTTTAATGATCATTGATTCTTGTTCATTGTTAATCATTCTTTCTTCATTGCACATTGATCCTTGTTCATTCTTCATCATTCATTCTTGATTGATCATTGATCCTTTTTCGTTCTTCATTTTTCATTCTTCATCGTTTAAGGTTGATTGATCATTGATCCTTGTTCTTTGTTTATTGATCATTGATCCTTGTTCAGTCCTCATCGTTCATGCTTCATTGATCATTGATCCTTGTTCATTCTTTATAGTTCATTGTTTATTGGTCATTGATCCTTGTTCATTATTCATCGTTCATTCATCAATGATCATTGATGCTTGTTCATTCTTCATCGTTCATTCATTATTAATCATTGATCCTTATTCATTCTTCATCGTTCATTCTTCATCGATCATTGATCCTTGTTCATTCTTCATTGTTCATTCTTCATTGATCATTGATCCTTGTTCATTGCTCATCGTTTATTGTTCATTTATCAATTATCCATGTTCATTCTTCATCATTCATTATTCATTGATCATTGATCTATGATGATTCTTCATCGTTTATTCTTCAATTATCATTGATCCTAGTTCATTTTTCATCGTTCATTCTTCATTGAACATTGATTCTTCTTAATTCTTCAACGTTCATTCTTCAATGATCATTGATGCTTGTTCATAGTTTATCGTTCATTGTTCATTGATCATTTATTCGTGTTCGTTGTTCATCGTTCATTCTTCATTGATCATTGATCCTTGTTCATTCTTCATCGCTCATTCTTCATTGATCATTGATCCTTATTCATTCTTCTTCGTTCGTTCTTCTTTATTCAATGATCCTTGTTCATTCTTCATCTTTATTCTTTATTAATCAATGATCCTTGTTCATTGTTGATCGTTTTTTGTTCATTTATCTTTGATCCTTGTTCATTCTTCATCGTTCATTCTTCATTGATCATTGATCCTTGTTCATTCATCATCGTTCATTCTTCATTTATCATTGATCCTTCTTCAATCTTCATCGTTCAATCTTCAATGATCATTGATGGTAGTTCATAGTTTATCAATCATTGTTCATTGATCAATGATCCTTGTTCATTCTTCATCGTTCATTCTTCCTTGATGATTGATCCTTGTTCATTCTTCATCGTTCATTCTTTATTGATCATTGATCCTGATTCATTCTTCATCATTCATTCTTGATTGATCATTGATCCTTGTTCGTTTTTCATTGTTCATTCTTCATCGTTCATGTTTCATTGATCATTGATCCTTGTTCATTCTTCATCGTTCATTCTTTATTGATCATTGATCCTTGTTCATTCTTCATCCTTCATTCTTCATTGATCATTGATCCTTGTTCATTCTTCATTGTTCAATCTTCATTGATCATTGATCCTTATTCATTCTTTATCGTTCATTCTTCATCGATCAATGATCCTTGTTCAATCTTCATCATTCATTCTTCATTGATCATTGATCCATGTTCATTGCTCATCGTTTATTGTTCATTTATCAATTATCCATGTTCATTCTTCATCGTTCATTATTAATTGATCATTGATCTATGATGATTCTTCATCGTTTATTCTTTGGTTATCATTGATCCTTGTTCATTTTTCGTCGTTCATTCTTCATTGATCATTGAATCTTCTTAATTCTTCATCGTTCATTCTTCAATGATCATTGATTGTAGTTCATAGTTTATCAATCATTGTTCATTGATCAATGATCCTTGTTCATTCTTCATCGTTCATTCTTCATTGATCATTGATCCTTGTTCATTCTTCATCATTCATTCTTTATTGATCATTGATCCTTGTTCATTCTTCATCGTTTATTCTTCATTTATCATTTATCCTTGTTCATTCTTCATTGTTCAATCTTCATTGATCATTGATCCTTATTCATTCTTTATCGTTCATTCTTCATCGATCAATGATCCTTGTTCAATCTTCATCATTCATTCTTCATTGATCATTGATCCTTGTTCATTGCTCATCGTTTATTGTTTATTTATCAATTATCCATGTTCATTCTTCATCGTTCATTATTAATTGATCATTGATCTATGATGATTCTTCATCGTTTATTCTTCAGTTATCATTGATCCTTGTTCATTTTTCGTCGTTCATTCTTCATTGATCATTGATTCTTCTTAATTCTTCATCGTTAATTCTTCAATAATCATTGATGCTTGTTCATACTTTATCGTTCATTGTTCATTCATCATTGATTCGTGTTCATTCTTCATCGTTCATACTTCATTGATCATTGATCCTTGTTCATTCTTCATCGTTCATTCTTCATTGATCATTGATCCTTCTTCATTCTTCAATGATCATTGTTGATTCAATTAGGAACGAGAACAGCAACAAGAGGGGGGGGTGAATTGTTGTCGTTGCAAGTTTAAGCGATTGTGCCCTGTTTTTGCGGAATTATTCAAAATAAACAAAGCTTAAACTAAGAGCAAAATAATAAGAGAGACACACGATTTTACGTGGAAACCTTTTGGGCCTAAACAAAAGGAAAAACCACGACCACTTGGGATTTTCAAAAACTCCACTATGTTTAAGGCAATTAGTTACAATCACAATAAACACCTTGCTTCACTCGAAGCGTAACACCTAGGCCGACTCCTCTTCTCTCTAATTGCTTTACTCCAAGCAACAAACTTAGCTTCTCTTCAAGCTAATCCTCTCTAGCTTCACTCAAAGCTATCTAATTTCCCCCTTAGACTCACCCGAGTCTAATTACATAAACTCTCAAAAACCCTTACAAAAAGGATAGAAATTCTCTAAAATAAATCAAAGAGTTGCATCAAGAAAATATTATAAATTAATTGGCAATTTTAAGAACAAAATATTTCTTGTAAAATCCAACAAAAACGTATGAAAAACACTTAAGCACAAAACGTTGGATTACTTCTCTTTTTTTTTAAAAACCGGAATTAACTTGCAATTTATAGAAAATAATATTCCTAAAAAAGTGGAATAATCCAATCCATCATCCCACTATCAAGAGATCATGGGAGTAATGTGGATTAAGCAAACACACAGTTATTTCCATAAGATTTGATTAAGTCAAATCACACGTGTACATAAACAATAACCGCTGTTCCCTTAATAACCGCTGTTCCCTAAAGTAGCAGTTTCTTCAGTAGTAATTCCTGTTCCCCAAATTAATGGCTGGAACTTCATGCTATATTTTAGAAAAACGGTTAATCTTAGTGGGAATGATTGTTTGCTAATTTTTAGGAATAAAGACCGGCTGAAAAGATTTGCTAAGACCAATTCAAAGTTAGTTAATTCTATTTTTAACAAATCCAAGATTTATTAAAAATAGATCCTAAAATAAAGGATCTTAACAAATAAATCGTGAATACATTTTCTTTAACAAAAACGATTTGCCAATTAACTTTAATAAATTTTTACTGCAACAATTTAATTTAAAATACATTGACTAAAAATAATAATTAAAATATGATAACCAGAATTTTTAGTCAACGTAGTCAACCTTCAGCTCAGGAACAGTGTGCTGTCTCCAGACTTCAGTTTAGCTAGAACATCCAACTTGGGAACAGTAGATCTGCTGTCTCCATTTTACATCCCAAGCGATATACTTCTCCTAACATCAATTGAAACCTTTTGACATGTACGTTTCCATAAGCTAAGGCATAGGTACTATCAACGATCATAATCATAATCGGATATCAACCTGCACAATCTCTAAAAACATGTTCGCTTAAATAAAGTGTAGTCATCATCAAAACTCAAGAGGTCCAACAAATTCCCCCTTTTTGATGATGACAAACTTTTCAAACAAACTTAAAAACAAAATAGAGTAAACCAATGTTGAAGAGTATGTTAGAGATCAAAACAACTCTACATTACTTAGTAAATTAACTCGTGACAATATAATTTATCAAGCATACATTAAAAACAAATTACTCTATTAATTAGAAATATTTAAAATAACTTAAGCATAATCAAAATATCGGAAGTAGTTTATAACTTAAGATTTCAAATAGAACTAAAACAAAACAAAACTTACCAAACAAAACTTAAAGCACTGTAAGAACTTTTATCATAGCATTCAAGTAATCATCAGAGCATATAAATCATAACAATCAAAGTATGTATCTCGGTATGTATATTAGAGCTAAACTGAGCTAAACTTATTAATCATCAGAGCATCAGAGCATGAATATCAGAGCATAGCCACAGTTCCTAATGTTCAACAGAATAAATGTATATCAGACTAAGCATGCTCAAGCATTATTTAAGTTTGTGCCAAATATTCCCCCTTTTGACATCATTCAAAAAGAAGATAAGCAATCAAACCACAGCACTAAACATATAGTTATAGTCAAAGAGAGAATAAGGATGCACAAATTAAAAAGCAATAACAATGAATGCAAGCATGATAAGCAATGACTAACCAAACCTAACAGTTAGTAGCATATGTAAAAAGGTTTAACAAAGTTAACAATGTTAAAGATTTGTACCCCAGCTGGTACCAAAAGAAAGAAATTGTTTAAAGACAGAGACAGCAGCAATGAAAAATATAAAAAGGGAAACTATGAAGCAGGAGCATCTTCATCAACATATTCCGTTTCCACCTCAACTGTATCCAATTTAGCGCCAAGACGAGCCTCCATCTGAGTCATCTGGTCAGCTAAAGAGGCTAGGGAAACACGGATCTCATCTTGAAATTTGAAGAAGCGATCCTGCAAATCATCAAGCTTGAGAAGAATGGAATATAAGGGAGCAGTAGGAACGGTTGCCTGATCAAAGCTGTGTTTGTGAAATGATGGTGATGGTGATCTTAGTGTTGGTGAAGGTGATGGTGGAGTGAAATGATGAGTTGGTGGAGTGGTTGGCTTTGATGAGGGAAAACTATTGGGTTCAGCCCTAGAGTCTTCTTCAAGAGAAACCTTAGATTCCACCCCCTGGTCTTCTTCCTCAGAAGGAACAACCTCCTGTTCCTTAACTCCATCCCCTTCTTTCTCCTGTTCCTCCTTCTCCTCTTCTTCCTTTTTCTCCTGTTCCTTCTCTTCCTTCTCTTCCTCCTGTTCCTCATTATCTGAATCAATCTCAATCTGTTCCACAATATTTTCAAGAATCCCTTCCTCATTTAATTTAAGGCGCAAATTACTCAAACATTTTGCACCTATCATATTGCTGGGACCCATAGGAAAACTATAATCACCCAGTGGAACACCAAACTTTGAGAAAATCCATGACAACAAACCACCATAGCCAACCATACAACGTTTGGCTATACAATCATTTAAATGAGAAATCATCAAGGAAGGAAAATTAATCTTTATGTTGTTCACCATACAGTATATCAGGGTTGCATCTCGAAGACTTACCTCACTACGTTTTGAGTTTCGTGGCAAGATAAACCTTCTAGCAATGTTGTACAGCAACTTATGTAAAGGAGACAGGACATTGTGACTTACTTTCCCCCTTTTTTGCCTAACCCCCAAGCATCTCCAAACATCTTTTTTTATCTCTTCCAGAAAACGCAATCTTAGACCCAACATGATAAACATCAAAACCAGTAGCAGGAACACCTAACCACTCTCCTAAAGTCAGACTATCAAATTCAATATCAATATCTTTGATTGAACTAGAACAAACTCCATCATGAACAGCAAAATTAGAAATAAACTCATGCATAATGTCAGGGTAAATGGGGTTGCAGCAATATACGCTCATAAGTGATTCCCATTTTTGAGTTTGTAAAATTTCATGGAATTTAGGAAAGATTGTAGATTCGTACCATTCTTTGTCTAGACCAAATCCTACAGACATTTCTTTAGAAAGTTCTTCAGCATTTGAGTAATGCGTTACCTTCATTTTCTTGGTAGAGTGGGTTGAAGGTTTCTTGGATTCTCTTGTTCTTTTACCACTTGTTTGCGGAGACATAGGGGTGTCCTCTGGTTCCTTTGATGAAGACTTAGGTTTGTGAGTGAGAGAAGGTGGGTAGATAACTCGAAGAGGGACAGGTTGCTTCATTTTTGGTTTCATATTCTTGGTTTTCATTGAAGTTTTTAGAGAGAAAAGCAAAGGAAAATGACGGAGTGAAAGGGAAGTGGAAGGAATGACGGTTTAGGGTTGAGTGAACGTGAAAGGTTAGTGAAGATGAAATGAAAGATGGGACGAGAGGGAGTAATTGTATTGGATGAAGTGATGTGTTGAGGCAGTTATCAAATCATGACAATTGATTTTGAATTGTGAAAATGGAGTACGTTGAGATTCAACTCCTACTTAAAAGAACTGCTGGGAAAAAAATTGTTGTTTTTGTTTGTCTTTTTAATTTTAAAAAGAAAAATGGTAATATTGTGCTACTACCGTCAGATCAAAATAATCATGCAATCATGAGAACATCCAAAGTATATACCTTTAAAAAATGCGTACCTGATCCTTTCGATAATTGATTTTTCAATCAAGATTATTGTGGTTGATTGATCATTTTCAATTTTCATTTTGTCTCTAGGAATCATATATGATACTTCCTTTAATGCAGCTTGATCATGCCAAGTTCCAATCTCATTTTCTCATGCTGTTCCCTTGGAAGCGGTTTGGTCATGATATCTGCTATTTGCTCGTTAGTGTTTACATGCTTAACAATGATATTTTTATTTTCAACATTATCCTTAAGAAAATGATGCCTAATATGGATGTGCTTTACTCGTGAGTGATGCACTGGATCTTTGGATATGCATATGGCACTGGTATTATCGCAATAGATAGGAACACATGCATACTTAATACCAAAGTCTCTTAGCTGCTGCTTTATCCATAACATTTGGGAACAGCAAGCTGCTGCTGCTACGTACTCAGCTTCAGCAGTTGATAATGCAACAGTGTTTTGTTTCTTGGAGCTCCACGAAACTAAACATGAGCCAAGAAATTGTACCATACCTGACGTGCTTTTTCTATTAACAAGATCTCCTGCATAATCTGCATCACTAAAGCCTTTCAAATCAAAGACATCACTTTTAGGATAAAATAATGATAAATCATCTGTTCCCTTTAGATATCTCAAAATATGTTTCACTGCAGTTAGATGTGATTCTTTAGGGTTAGATTGAAATCTTGCACATAAACCAACACTAAATGAAATATCGGGTCTACTAGCAGTTAGATATAATAAAGATCCAATCATGCCTCTATACATAGTTTGGTCAATATTTGTTCCATTTGTATCTTCATCTAATCTTACATTAGTAGCCATGGGTGTATGGTTGGTTTTAGCGTTATTCATGCCATATTTCTTAAGAAGTTCTTTTATATATTTTTGTTGATGAATAAAGATACCATTAGCAGTTTGTTTAATTTGCAAACCAAGAAAGAATTTTAATTCTCCCATCATGCTCATTTCAAATTCAGTGCTCATAAGGTTAGCAAATTCTTTACATAGCAATTCATTTGTGGCACCAAAAATAATATCATCAACATATATTTGAACAACTAATATATTGGAACCTTTATTCTTAAAGAATAAGGTTTTATCAATTTTACCTCTAATAAAGTCATTTTGAATCAAAAATTTTGATAGTCTTTCATACCATTGCCTAGGAGCTTGTTTCAACCCATAAAGAGCTTTATCAAGCTTATAGACATGATCAAGACACGAGGTATTCTCAAAGCCAGGTGGTTGTTCAACAAAAACTTCTTCATCAAGAAAACCATTCAAGAAAGCACATTTCACATCCATTTGATATAATTTAAAGTTCATAAATGCAGCAAAAGAAATTAAAATTCTAATAGCTTCTAACCTTGCTACTGGAGCAAATGTCTCAGTATAATCAATACCTTCTTGTTGATTGTACCCTTTGACCACGAGCCTTGCTTTGTTTCTTACAATTATTCCATGCTCATCTAGTTTGTTCCGAAATACCCATTTCAAACCAATTACCTTTTTGTGTTTCGGTTTGGGTTCTAAGTGCCATACTTTGTTCCTTTCAAATTCATTCAATTCATCTTGCATGGCTACAACCCATTCGGAATCCTTTAGAGCTTCTTCGTGATTTTTGGGTTCAAGTGATGATAGGAACGCAAAATGTGCACAAAAATTTCTCATTTGAGATCGAGTTTGTGTTCCTTTATTCAAATCACTTACAATCAAATCAAGAGGATGGTATTTTTGATATCTCCAAGGTTTTGGCATAAAATCTCTTGTGGGAACAGTAGCATGTTCTGGTTCATCAGCTTGATTAACATTCTGTTCAGCTACTGGATTGTTCTGCTCATCTGTGGGAACAGCTGGATTGGGAACAGTCTGCTGTTCCTGATGTTCTGGCAGTTCCTGAACTTGATCAGTACTTTCTGCTTCTGCTGGAACCGGCTGTTCACCAGCTGTTTCTTGATCATGTACTTTCAATTCTTCATCATCTTCTTCTAGATTTGCAAGACCTATCTTAAAATTATTTGTATCCTGTTCACTTGACAAAAAGTTAGTTTCATCGAAAATTATGTGAACGGATTCTTCCACACTCATTGTTCTTTTGTTATAGACTCTATATGCCTTACTTTGAGATGAGTAGCCAAGAAATACTGCTTCATCACTTCTTTCATCAAATTTACCTATATTCCGTTTTCCATTAACATGTACAAAACATTTGCATCCAAACACACGAAAATAGGCAATATTTGGTTTAACACCTTTAAACAGTTCATAGGGTGTCTTAGAAGTGATTGGTCTTATCAATACTCTATTTAAAATATAACATGCAGTATTAACAGCCTCGGCCCAAAAATTTCTAGGTAAACCACTAGCAATTAACATAGTTCTAGCCATTTCTTCTAAAGTTCTATTTTTCCTTTCTACAACACCATTTTGTTGTGGTGTTCTAGGGGCGGAAAAATTGTGGCTTATTCCATGTTCATTGCAATAACTCATAAAACTTGAATTTTCAAATTCTTTACCATGATCTGACCTTATGTGAACAATTTGATTATTGGTAGATTTTTGTATTTTGTTAGCGAAATAGACAAACTCATTAAAGGCTTCATCTTTGCTAACTAGAAATAAAGTCCATGTAAATCTACTATAATCATCAACAATAACAAACACATATCTCTTGCCACTACGGCTTTGTATTCTCATAGGTCCACACAAATCCATATGTAATAATTCAAGCGTTTTTGAGGTGGTCACAACATTCTTTGGTTTAAAAGATGACCTAACTTGTTTTCCTTTGGCACAAGGATCACATATTTCATCCTTAAGGAATTTTATAGATGGTAGTCCTCTAACTAGGTCTTTAGATCTTAATGTATTAATCAATGAATAACTAGCATGACCTAGACGCTTATGCCAAAGAAGTGGGTCGTCTTCTATAACATTTAGACACGTTAGACTGTTTCTGGGAACAGTGTCCAGGTTCACTACATAAGTGTTCCCTTTTCTGTTTCCCTCAAGAATGATGTCTCCAGTGTCATTCCTAGAAATAATGCACTTTTCAGAAGTAAAGTTTACAGAGTTACCCTTATCACAAAATTGAGAAATGCTAAGCAAGTTGTGTTTCAAATTCTCGACTAAAAATACATTATCAATGGCGTGGGAACATGACCTTCCAACCTTTCCTTTGGCGATTATCTCACCCTTCATATTGTCACCGAAGGTTACTGTTCCCCCATCATAGGCTTCAAGTGAGAGAAATTTAGATTTGTCACCCGTCATATGCTTGGAACACCCACTGTCGAGATACCATGAGCTGTTCCCCCTCACTTGGACCTGTAAGATAATTAATTGTTAATTATAGGAACCCAGACTTTCTTGGGTTCCTTGTCGATCTTACATGAATCATATTTATCAATCTGAATGTTATCGACATAGTTTCTGTTGGAGACAGTATACTGTTCCCTTTTGGTGCACTGTTCCTTCAGATGGCCAGCTTTACCACAGAAGGTACAGTACCTGTCTCTAGGAAGATCAACGTAAGCTTTCTTACTTTTGTTATTCTTAAAATAATTTAGGCCTTGTGATTTCTTACTTTTAGCATCTAGAATCCATTTGGGAGTTATTTTGATTTTCCCTTTTTCTCTTGAATTTAATTCAAGATTATTATTGTTGTTACGGTTGGATTCCGGATTCAACTCTAAATGTTGAAAATCATTGCACAAATCCTTAGTAGATGCATTTATCAATTCTTTATTTAAGCCTAATAATTTGTATTGTGATAGCTCAATATTAAGAATAACATTTTCTTTCTTAAGTCTCTCCATATTTTCCTTTAGGATTATATTTTGATCCAACAAACCGAAAAATCTGTTTTGGACATCATGTCTAAAGGTGTTTATGTATGAGACATGGTCTTTGCTTACTTTAAGTTCCTGTTCTAACTTGAGACACTTATCATTGCAATTTTCAAGTTTAGCTTGTGTCTCTTTTAACAACTCTTTTAATTCATTTTTACTTAGATTAAATGAATGGTCAGAAAATGAATTAGAAACATTTACCTGCTTCTCCTTGCTTTTATGCGTAACCATGAGACATAGGTTAGCTGTCTCCTCTTCTTCGGGAACAATAGTTTCATTCTCACTTTCAGTTTCTCCCCATGCAGCAATCATGGCCCTACGAAAGTCAGTCTTGTTAAAATTCTCTTTGTTCAACGGTCTTCTTGAATCTCTTGTCTTTCCCTTGCCCTTTTCATTCTTCCATGTTGGGCAATCCTTGATGAAGTGCTCGGTACTTCCACATTTGTGGCATTCAAGATTTTTTGTTCTTCTTTCTCTGTTGTTTCTTTGATTTGCATACCTGCTGTTCCTGAAGAACTTCTTGAATTTTCGTACCAATAAAGCAGCCTCTTCCTCATCACATTCTGATTCGTCCTGTTCCCCCGCTGCCAGAGCCAGTCCCTTGTTCCTGGAACTGTCTGCTGTTCCCAAATGCAATTCATGCGTCATTAGGGAACCAGCCAGCTCCTCTAGATTGAACTTAGTAAAATCTTTGGACTCTTGTATAGCAGTAACCTTGGCCCTCCAGCGCTCATCTTGAGGAAGGCTCCTTAGGATCTTCCTTACTTGTTCATCAGTGGGAATTATTCTTCCAAGAGAGACAAGCTCGTTTGTTATGTTGGTGAACCTAGTGAACATCTCTTGGATACTTTCTCTTGGCTCCATAACAAATCTCTCGTATTTAGACATTAACAAATCAATTTTGGATCGTTTTACTTCACTTGTTCCCTCATGGGTAACAGCAAGCAGGTCCCAAATTTGCTTAGCGGATTTGCACCCCATAATTCTATTATGCTCGTTTGGTCCAAGACCACAATGAAGTAATTTTATAGCAAGAGCATTTAATTCCATTTTCTGAAAATCTTCTTTTTCATATTCGGTTATAGGTTTGGGAACAATTTCATTGTTGGAGTTAGTAGTGGTTACCTCAAAATCTCCGATTTCTATGACTCTCCAAACTTGATAATTTTCCGCTTTGATGAAGATCTCCATTCTATTCTTCCAGTATGTATAGAATTTTCCATCGAACATTGGTGGTCTTTGAGTTGAATACCCTTCTTCCATTCGCTCGTTCATAATTGACATTTTTAGGGAACACCAGAATCTGCCCTCAGGGTTTCCTGATCTTCTGGGAACAGGGCTCTGATACCAATTGTTGATTCAATTAGGAACGAGAACAGCAACAAGAGGGGGGGGTGAATTGTTGTCGTTGCAAGTTTAAGCGATTGTGCCCTGTTTTTGCGGAATTATTCAAAATAAACAAAGCTTAAACTAAGAGCAAAATAATAAGAGAGACACACGATTTTACGTGGAAACCTTTTGGGCCTAAACAAAAGGAAAAACCACGACCACTTGGGATTTTCAAAAACTCCACTATGTTTAAGGCAATTAGTTACAATCACAATAAACACCTTGCTTCACTCGAAGCGTAACACCTAGGCCGACTCCTCTTCTCTCTAATTGCTTTACTCCAAGCAACAAACTTAGCTTCTCTTCAAGCTAATCCTCTCTAGCTTCACTCAAAGCTATCTAATTTCCCCCTTAGACTCACCCGAGTCTAATTACATAAACTCTCAAAAACCCTTACAAAAAGGATAGAAATTCTCTAAAATAAATCAAAGAGTTGCATCAAGAAAATATTATAAATTAATTGGCAATTTTAAGAACAAAATATTTCTTGTAAAATCCAACAAAAACGTATGAAAAACACTTAAGCACAAAACGTTGGATTACTTCTCTTTTTTTTTAAAAACCGGAATTAACTTGCAATTTATAGAAAATAATATTCCTAAAAAAGTGGAATAATCCAATCCATCATCCCACTATCAAGAGATCATGGGAGTAATGTGGATTAAGCAAACACACAGTTATTTCCATAAGATTTGATTAAGTCAAATCACACGTGTACATAAACAATAACCGCTGTTCCCTTAATAACCGCTGTTCCCTAAAGTAGCAGTTTCTTCAGTAGTAATTCCTGTTCCCCAAATTAATGGCTGGAACTTCATGCTATATTTTAGAAAAACGGTTAATCTTAGTGGGAATGATTGTTTGCTAATTTTTAGGAATAAAGACCGGCTGAAAAGATTTGCTAAGACCAATTCAAAGTTAGTTAATTCTATTTTTAACAAATCCAAGATTTATTAAAAATAGATCCTAAAATAAAGGATCTTAACAAATAAATCGTGAATACATTTTCTTTAACAAAAACGATTTGCCAATTAACTTTAATAAATTTTTACTGCAACAATTTAATTTAAAATACATTAACTAAAAATAATAATTAAAATATGATAACCAGAATTTTTAGTCAACGTAGTCAACCTTCAGCTCAGGAACAGTGTGCTGTCTCCAGACTTCAGTTTAGCTAGAACATCCAACTTGGGAACAGTAGATCTGCTGTCTCCATTTTACATCCCAAGCGATATACTTCTCCTAACATCAATTGAAACCTTTTGACATGTACGTTTCCATAAGCTAAGGCATAGGTACTATCAACGATCATAATCATAATCGGATATCAACCTGCACAATCTCTAAAAACATGTTCGCTTAAATAAAGTGTAGTCATCATCAAAACTCAAGAGGTCCAACAATCATTGTTGTTCGTTCAATCTTAATCTTTCATTCTTCATTGATCATTGATCCTTGTTCATTCTTCATCGTTCATTCTTGATTGATCATAGATCCTTGATTGTTCTTCATCGATCATTCTCTATTGATGATTGATGCTTATTCATTCTTCATCGTTCATTCTTTATTGATCATTGATACTTGTTCATTCTTCATCGTTCATTCTTCATTGACCAATGATCCTTTTTCATTGTTCATCGTTCATTATTCATTGATGATTAATCCTTGTTTATTCTTCATCGTTCCTTCTTTATTGATCATTGATCCTTGTTCATTCTTCATCATTCATTCTTTATTTATCATTGATCCTAGTTTATTATTCATCGCTCATACTTCATTGATCATTCTTCATCGTTCGTTTTTCATTGATCATTGATCCTTGTTCATTGTTCATCGTTCATTTTTCAACGATCATTGATTCTTGTTGATTGTTAATCAATCTTTCTTCATTGCACATTGATCCTTGTTCATTCTTCATCATTCATTCTTGATTGATCATTGATCCTTGTTCGTTCTTCATTTTCCATTCTTCATCGTTCATGGTTGATTTATCAATGATCCTTGTTCTTTCTTCATTGATCATTGATCCTTGTTTAATCTTCATCGTTCATGCTTCATAGATCATTGATCCTTGTTCATTATTCATCGTTCATTGTTTATTGATCATTGATCCTTGTTCATTATTCATCGTTCATTCATCAATGATCATTGATGCTTGTTTATTCTTCATCGTTCATTCTTTATTGATCATTGATCCTTGTTCACTCTTCATCGTTCAATCTTCAACGATCATTGATGGTAGTTCATAGTTTATCAATCATTGTTCATTGATCAATGATCCTTGTTCATTCTTCATCGTTCATTCTTCATTGATCATTGATCCATGTTCATTCTTCATCGTTCATTCTTTATTGATCATTGATCTTGATTCATTCTTCATCATTCATTCTTGATTGATCATTGATCCTTGTTCGTTCTTCATTGTTCATTCTTCATCGTTCATGCTTCATTGATCATTGATCCTTGTTCATTCTTCATCGTTCATTCTTTATTGATCATTGATCCTTGTTCATTCTTCATCGTTCAATCTTCATTGATCATTGATCCTTGTTCATTCTTCATTGTTCAATCTTCATTAATCATTGATCCTAATTCATTTATCGTTCATTCTTCATCGATCAATGATCCTTGTTCAATCTTCATCATTCATTCTTCATTGATCATTGATCCTTTTTCATTGCTCATCGTTTATTGTTCATTTATCAATTATCCATGTTCATTCTTCATCGTTTATTATTAATTGATCATTGATCTATGATGATTCTTCATCGTTTATTCTTCAGTTATCATTGATCCTTGTTCATTTTTCGTCGTTCATTCTTCATTGATCATTGATTCTTCTTAATTCTTCATCGTTTATTCTTCAATGATCATTGATGCTTGTTCATACTTTATCGTTCATTTTTCATTGATCATTGATTCGTGTTCATTCTTCATCGTTCATACTTCATTGATCATTGATCCTTGTTCATTCTTCATCGTTCATTCTTCATTGATCATTGATCCTTCTTCATTCTTCAATGATCATTGTTGTTTGTTCATTCTTATTCTTTCATTCTTCATTGATCATTGATCCTTGTTCATTCTTCATCGTTCATTCTTCATTGATCATAGATCCTTGATCGTTCTTCATCGATCATTCTCTATTGATCATTGATGCTTGTTCATTCTTCATCTTTCATTTTTTATTGATCATTGATACTTGTTCATTCTTCATCGTTCATTCTTCATTGACCAATGATCCTTTTTCATTGTTTATCGTTCATTATTCATTGATGATTAATCCTTGTTTATTCTTCATCGTTCCTTCTTTATTGATCATTGATCCTTGTTTATTCTTCATCATTCATTCTTTATTTATCATTGATCCTTGTTTGTTATTCATCGCTCATACTTCATTGATCATTCTTCATCGTTCGTTCTTCATTGATCATTGATCCTTGTTCATTGTTCATCGTTCATTCTTCAATGATCATTGATTCTTGTTCATTGTTAATCATTCTTTCTTCATTGCACATTGATCCTTGTTCATTCTTCATCATTCATTCTTGATTGATCATTGATCCTTGTTCGTTCTTCATTTTTCATTCTTCATCGTTCATGGTTAATTGATCATTGATCCTTGTTCTTTCTTAATTGATCATTGATTCTTGTTCAGTCTTCATCGTTCATGCTTCATTGATCATTGATCCTTGTTCATTCTTCATCGTTCATTGTTTATTGATCATTGATCCTTGTTCATTATTCATCGTTTATTCATTAATGATCATTGATGCTTGTTCATTCTTCATCGTTCATTCTTTATTGATCATTGATCCTTGTTCATTCTTCATCGTTCATTCTTCATTGATCATTGATCCTTGTTCATTCTTCATTGTTCATTCTTCATTGAACATTGATCCTTGTTCTTTGTTCATCGTTTATTGTTCATTTATCAATTATCCATGTTCATTCTTCATCGTTCATTATTCTATTATCATTGATCTATGATGATTCTTCATCGTTTATTCTTCAATTATCATTAATCCTTGTTCATTTTTCATCGTTCATTCTTCATTGATCATTGATTCTTCTTAATTCTTCATCGTTCATTCTTCAATGATCATTGATGCTTGTTGATAGTTTATCGTTCATTGTTCATTGATCATTTATTCGTGTTCGTTGTTCATCGTTCATTGTTCATTGATCATTGATCCTTTTTCATTCTTCATCGCTCATTCTTCATTGATCATTGATCCTTATTCATTCTTCATCGTTCGTTCTTCTTTATTCAATGATCCTTGTTCATTCTTCATCTTTTATTCTTTATTAATCAATGATCCTTGTTCATTGCTGATCGTTTGTTGTTCATTTATCTTTGATCCTTGTTCATTCTTCATCGTTCATTCTTAATTGATCATTGATCCTGGTTCATTCATCATCGTTCATTCTTCATTTATCATTGATCCTTGTTCATTCTTCATCGTTCAATCTTCAATGATCATTGATGGTAGTTCATAGTTTATCAATCATTGTTCATAGATCAATGATCCTTGTTCATTCTTCATCGTTCATTCTTCATTCATCATTGATCCTTGTTCATTTTTCATCGTTCATTCTTTATTGATCATTGATCCTGATTCATTCTTCATCATTCATTCTTGATTGATCATTGATCCTTGTTCGTTCTTCATTGTTCATTCTTCATCGTTCATGCTTCATTGATTATTGATCCTTGTTCATTCTTCATCGTTCATTCTTTATTGATCATTGATCCTTGTTCATTCTTCATCGTTCATTCTTCATTGATCATTGATCCTTGTTCATTCTTCATTGTTCAATCTTCATTGATCATTGATCCTTATTCATTCTTTACCGTTCATTCTTCATCGTTCAATGATCCATGTTCAATCTTCATCATTCATTCTTCATTGATCTTTGTTCATTGCTCATCGTTTATTGTTCATTTATCAAATATCTATGTTCATTCTTCATCATTCATTATTCATTGATCATTGATCTATGATGATTCTTCATCGTTTATTCTTCAGTTATCATTTATCCTTGTTCATTTTTCGTCGTTCATTCTTCATTGATCATTGATTCTTCTTAATTCTTCATCGTTCATTCTTTAATGATCATTGATGCTTGTTCATACTTTATCGTTCATTGTTCATTGATCATTTATTCGTGTTCATTGTTCATCGTTCATTCTTCATTGATCATTAATCCTTGTTCATTATTCATCGCTCATTCTTCATTGATCATTGATCCTTGTTCATTCTTCATCTTTTATTCTTTATTAATCAATGATCCTTGTTCATTGCAGATCGTTTAATGTTCATTTATCTTTGATCCTTGTTCATTCTTCATCGTTCATTCTTCATTGATCATTGATCCTTGTTCATTCATCATCGTTTATTCTTCATTTATCATTGATCCTTGTTCATTCTTCATCGTTCATTCTTCATTGATCATTGATCCTTGTTCATTCTTCATCGTTCATTCTTTATTGATCATTGATCCTGATTCATTCTTCATCATTCATTCTTGATTAATCATTGATCCTTGTTCGTTCTTCATTGTTCATTCTTCATCGTTCATGGTTGATTGATCATTGATCCTTGTTCATTCTTCATTGTTCATTCTTTATTGATCATTGATCCTTGTTCAGTCTTCATCGTTCATGCTTCATTGATCATTGATCCTTGCTCATTCTTCATTGTTCATTTTTTATTGATCATTGATCCTTGTTCATTCTTCATCGTTCATTGTTCATTCTTCATTGATCATTGATTCTTGTTAATTCTTCATCGTTCATTCTTCAATGATCATTGATGCTTGTTCATAGTTTATAGTTCATTGTTCATTGATCATTGATTCGTGTTCACTCGTCATCGTTCATACTTCATTGATCATTTATTCCTTTTCATTCTTCATGGCTCATTCTTCATTGATCATTGATCCTTATTCATTCTTCATCGTTCGTTCTTCATTGATCAATGATCCTTGTTCATTCTTCATCTTTTATTCTTTATTGATCATTGATCCTTGTTCATTTATTCCTCATCATTTATTGTTCATTTATCTTTGATCCTTGTTCATTCTTCATCGTTGATTCTTCATTGATCATTGATCCTTGATCATTCATCATCGTTCATTCTTCATTTATCATTGATCCTTGTTCATTCTTCATCGTTCATTCTTCAATGATCATTGGTGGTTGTTCATAGTTTATCTATCATTGTTCATTGATCAATGATCCTTCTTCATTCTTCATCGTTTATTCTTCATTGATCATTGATCCTTGTTCATTCTTCATCGTTCATTCTTCAATGATCATTGATTTTTGTTCATTGTTAATCGTTCATTCTTCATTGATCATTGATCCTTGTTCATTCCTAAATTCATTCTTCATCGTTCATTCTTCATTGATCGTTCTTCATTCTTCATCTCCTTTCTTCAATGATCATTGATCCTTGTTTATTCTTCATCGTTCATTCTTCAATGATCATTGATCCTTGTTCATTCTTCATCGTTCATTCTTCAATGATCATTGATCCTTGTTCATTCTTAATCGTTTATTCTTTATTGATCATTGACCCTTGTTCATTCTTCATCGTTCATTCTTGATTGATCATTGATCCTTGTTCATTGCTCATCGTTTATTGTTCATTTATCAATTATAAATGTTCATTATTCATCGTTCATTACTCATTGATCATTGATCTTTGTTGATTCTTCATCGTTTATTCTTCATTGATCATTGATCCTTGTTCATTCTTCATCGTTCATTCTTTATTGATCATTAATCCTTGTTTATTCTTCATCGTTCATGCTTCATTGATCATTGATCCTTGTTCATTCTTCATCGTTCATTCTTTATTGATGATTGATCCTTATTAATTCTTCATCGTTCATTCTTCATTGATCATTGATCCTTGTTCATTCTTCATCGTTCAATCTTCATTGATTATTGATCCTTATTCATTCTTTATCGTTCATTCTTCATTGATCAATGATCCTTGTTCATTCTTCATCATTCATTCTTCATTCATCATTGATCCTTGTTCATTGCTCATCGTTTATTGTTCATTTATAAATTATTTGTGTTCATTCTTTTTCGTTCATTCTTTATTGATCATTGATTCTTGTTAATTCTTCATCGTTCATTCATAAATGATCATTGATGCTTGTTCATAGTTCATCGTTCATTGTTCATTGATCATTGATTCGTGTTCATTCTTCATCGTTCATTTTTCATTGATCATTGATCCTTCTTCATTGCTCACGCTACAAAAATATGGAACTAATGCATTCAAGATAAAGCTGCCAGAGGAGTACAACATATCCTCCACATTCAACATAGGAGATTTAACTTTATACTATCATGTTCAAGAATTGAAGATAATTCGTTCCTAAGATGGAGGAGTTGAAACAAATGTACATGTTTCAAGAGAAGGTAGCAAGGCAGGCCCACGGAAAAACCCAAACTCAGCCCAAGAAGACCAACAAAGGCTGCCTAGCAACTCAATGCCAAGAACAGACCAGATTGAACAAACTGTCTACCAAGCCACCTTGCATAGGCTGAACACGAGGGGCACAAGAGCTTTCTTGGTCAATCTAGGGGATACATAGGTAGCCTGCAAGACAAAATACAAAGGAGAACAATGATTAAGGCCAAGGATTCAAGCACATGATAGAGGACATGAGGTAAGGAGCCCTGTTAGATAGAAAAACAAAGCTTGCTTCTGTGGCTGACTTGATTTCTGTTTTCTGTTGTTTCTGTTTTTTTTTTTAGTTACTAAATAATGTGTTTAAGGCATGACTTGTAACAGCTAGTAATAAGCCAAAATCTAGGAATATACCTAGAATTCCCTTTGTAAACATTCATTCAAGCATTAATCAAATAATTCAGTTTTCAAACAATTGTGTTAGAAGTGTTTGTGTGTGCAAAACTTCATCCACAGGTGTAGAACATCTCTGTTAAAATCCTTTGATTGTGGAATAATCATCGGAACTTCAAAAATCCATACAATATAGGAATCACCCTTGGATTGTGTAAGGAACTGTAAGGCAGTGATGAGTGAAGCCAGTTCCGATCAGTTCATCATAGTCATACCAAGAACTGGTTTCTTGGTTGTGTTTGTGATTGTCAAAGGCTGTCTAAATCAGTCTTGAGTGATAATCATTGAGTTTCTAAGCATGGAATTGAGTAATCATCACTTATGCAATCTTGAGGATCTGGTTTGTCTTAGTTTTACATCAGAGATGGTTCTGCGTCTAGATCGACCCATCACATAAAACACAGTCCAACCCACAGTTCTTCATACATCTGTTAATGCGATCTTTAGTGGCTATCCGTTTTGTGTAGCAAGCCAAGTAATAATTTGAGCACTTAGAGTTTATTTCTGATCAGGATATTTCCCCAGATGAGTCTTGGCTCTCCAGCTCTAAAATGTTGAGATGAATGATCCTCTTCCTTGGCTGTCCAGCTTTATTTTGGTTTTATATTTATGTTGTTATGTTTTTTATATCATTTAGTTATAATAACCACTTCTTGTAACAACCTTTTCTTCCAGCTCTATATATAAAGGCTTGTTATCATTTTCCTTCTAATGAATTGAATAAGATACTATTCAGTTTTTTTCATTTCTTGTATCTCCTTATTGGCCGTCTCATTGTTCTTCTTACATAAGAATCTCATAGGCAGCTCCAATAGAAAACTTACCTCCTTTTAAGATCGAATCCTATCCCTCCAGAACAGACAACAATTCTCTTTGTTTGATTTTGTAGCTCAATGGGGCATAGGCTGAAACTTTACAAGAGAGGGCCTCTTATTCTTCATATAGTAGCAGTGAATTCAGAGGCAAATTTTGATTTTAATCTTTAGTGAAATTATTATTTTGTGTATTTTAATACTTAGAATAATAAATTGAGATATTTCGTTGTATTTTAATACTCAAAATGTTAATCAAATGCATAATGAAAAACAATACATCTATTTGAGAATTAACAAAAAGAATTAACAAAAAGTATTTGGGATCGATCATTCAAAGGGATGGGGAGATTGACGGAGGTGCAAATCATCATATACAAGCGGGTTGGTTGAAGTGGTGAGCAGCCACCGTGGTGCTATGTGATAGGAATTCCCAAGCAAGTTAAAAGAAAAATTCTACCGGGCGACAATTATACCTGCTCTGCTATATGGGACCGAATGTTGGCCTGTAAAGAAGATTTTTGAACATAAGATGGAAGTTACAAAAATGCGTATGCTGAGGTGGATGTGTGGGCACACATTGATGAATCGAATTGGAAACCAAGAGTTTAGGGAAAAACTAGGGGTAGCCCCTATTTCTGGAAAAATGCGCGAAAATAGATTGAGGTGGTTTGGACATATGCAGAGAAAGACTTTCGACGCCCCTGTGAGGAGGGTAGAAAGCATTATAGTAGAGGGTAACAAGAGTCAAGGAAAACCCAAAAGAACTTGGGTTGAGCAAAGAAAATTTGACTTGCATGAGTTAAACCACTCTAAGGGCCTGACTAGGGATAGGGATAGTTAGAGGCGCTATATTCATGTTTTAGACTACTAATAATGTCGTATTTAATTACCTTTTGATGCTCTTGCCCTCTTGCTTCTCTCGTTTCCTTATTACTTGTTTTTATTTTATTTATAGGCGGCTAATTTATCTTTCCGGTGTAGCTACGTCTCCTTATCTTTCTCAAGCCGGGGGACTCCTTTGGCCGCGCTTTCCTTTATGGGTATGAGTTGCCGCCGTTCTTCCCTCCCCAAACCCTGTCCATAGTTTTTCTATGAGTGGGATATACTGGGTAGGATGATGATGATGATAAACAAAAAGAAAAAGAAAAGCCAAACCTTGTTAGGAAATTGTTTCCTTCATATTCGAGTTGCATTATTCAATAATTTGATTCTTCATTTGTTTGTGATAAGTGTAGTATTTTATACTTATTGTGCCTTTTTTGTGGTTTATCAAGAGGCATTAATTGGCGTTTTGAGATTTAAAATGATCAAGATTCGCTATTTTGAATTCATTTGCTATTATATGCTTTTTCGTGTCTTAATGATTGGTATTCAAGCAAGTTTCAAACCATCCAAATCCTCATTCATATCTACCGATCTTCAATGATAAGTATTACATGTTTAGACACTATTTCGTAGCTCATGAAGAATTTGATCGAGGTTGAGGAAAGTTCGAGGGTCATTTAATTGGTTTTCGTGAAGTTTGAATGTCCTATGTATGATCTCGAGCGAGACTCTCTTGGCTTCAGTCGAGATTATATAAGCTTCGGTCTAAGATCAGTTAAATACAAATGCTAGACTGATTTAATTGAAGTCTCAATCGAAGCCACATAGAAGAAATAATTCTGCTGCCTGTTGGACGAAGTCTTGGGTGAGACTAATGCATAGCTTTGGTCGAAGCATATACTGAAGAATAATTTTGACACTTGATGAACGAAGCTTCAATTGAAGCGTTTTTCTAATTCGACCGATGTTATTGCACCTGCTGCTTGCTGCTTCACTTTGTTTCTGCCTTCGAATCCGGACGTGGACATATAAGAAGTTGTAGTTTCCAAAACAAAAGGTTAGGCAGTTATTAATTAAAGTGAGCGGATAGCCTAGGGATGATTGAATATGTTATAATCCACTTAAGTTAAAGTTTTTTATACTTTTCACGATCCAAAATACGAAAGTTGAGGTAGAATTGTGTATTAGTATTAAGTGCAAAACAAGTTAAATCCTTTTATCGCCATTCAAATTACGAAAGTTGAGAGTTGGTAGTTAATTAGTCTTATTGATGGTTAAATTAATCAAAAGTACGAAAATTGAGATTAAGAAAGAAAGTTATTCAATCCATGATTAGTTAATTAGCATCCCGAAAAGGAATAGTTAACTCTTCGCCTAAAACCTAGATAACATAACCAACATTGGACTTGATTATCAAGTTCTATGCATGTTAGAGGGAAATGCGATTGTCCTAGGCTTTTATCTTATTGTATCAAATAATTTCTAGTTCATAGCAATTTAGTTTAAACTAAATTCTCTATTCTTGGTTGTTAATAGTGATTGATTAACTAAATTACCCTAGAAACAAAGCCTCCCTGTGGTTCGACTCGTAACTGTGCTACGACAGCCTTACACTTGCGGTATAAAAAAAACACCTAACAATTTGCTAAATTAATTTTTTTTTTCTGAAATTCTATATGGTGACCCAAAATTTTTAGTTTTGCCACGTGATAAACAAACATTTTTTTTAATCCGCGTAGGGACCCTAAGCTTCCAACATTTCCACAAGGTGGGCAAAATGTTAAGATTTTTGTTAAAATTACGTTATTATTATCCATCATAATGACATTTTTTCATAAGAACAAACGTCTCGATCATCCTTAAGTTTCATTTGGTCGAAATGAGTACGTAAGAACTTAACATTTTGTCTCGATATTGGAAAAAATGTTAAGTGCTGTGGTTTTCTGCCCAAGATATGCTGTGGTTTTGATGTATAATCTAACGGGATTAGATCAACAAAAAGGGCTTTCCAAATGTCACAAGGTTTAGAAAAGAAATGTGTTTGGCTTAGAAGGTCTACGTATGAAAATGAAATGGTTTTAAGGAATTTATGTGGGTGTAATGTCGAATGGTAAAGACTATTTTGGGTTTGACAAAGGTTTCAAGGCTTTTAGACAGGATTCAAAGATATTCTAGAACAAAATTTTCAAGGTTTTGAAACACGTTGCAAAGACTTTTTTTTTGTGTTACGAAAAATAAAAGAACAAACTAACAACACTCACTTAATCTTGCTAAGGGAGTATTCTTAATTTGAGGAACACTCACTCAAATTAATTATACAAATTAGTATGTTTGGAACTCTCACAAACTCGCTAATTTCTTCAATGATGAGAAATTAACCTAAAATTAACCTCACTATTGAAAAAAATTCAAAATACTTAACAATAGTATAAGAACAAATGCATAAGACAAAGCTTTTGATTGGAATTCAGATTGATTAATTTTATTCACGAAATAAGGCCTTTATATAGGCTTACAAACATAAGAAAATTCTAGAAAAAGACCCTTCACTTAACTACAAACAATCAAGTGATTACATTTAAACATAATCAGAAATGTAAGAAACACCTTTCGAATTCTACTATAAGAATTACATTCTTCTTTATTGAAAGAAAACAAAACAACCATACTAATAAAAACATAACTTAAACACCTCGAAATCCAACTATTGAAAGATAATAATTCGTCCCTTGTGATGCTTGAGATCCAAAAACTCTTGGTTGCTCATGGAATGCTTATAATATTTTGATAGTCTTCTTGAATTGCTGTAGTTTTTTGGCAATCATATGTTGCAGTTTTGACCCCAAGTACTTCTGCTAGCAGCAGATTGACATTTGCAAATGTTGCAGTTGTGGGAATATCTGTTGGTAGTATTTCTATCTCCGATGGATATGGTGGGGCTTATTTAGTCATTTTCTCAAATCTATTGACTGGGTCATCATCCTCTATGTCACCCCTCTCTTCAGAGTCATGATCATCACTTATGTCCTTCTCTATCCTGGGATCATACTCCTTATCCTTATCACTATGATGCTCATTATCAGAAGTCTCCACCTCGGAAACAATTTCATCTCTAAAAGGGTGCATTGTACATGAGTACCTGAATAAATATGAGCAGAAATATATTAGAACAATATAGGAACGCAATTTCAATTCTAACCATTTCTAAATAATAATATATACCAAATAGTGTTGTGTGCCAAGTTTCATGCCAAACAAATCAAGATTGAACTACTTTAAGTGAGTAAGTTCCAAAAAAGCTTGAAAAGAAACCTTAAAAATGCAACTTCGCACGTAATTTCAAGCATTTTACTATTGTTTTAAATTCTAACCATTTCAATACAATAAGATATACCAATTAGTGTTGTGTGCCAAGTTTCATGCCAAACAAAATAAGTGTGAACTACTTTAAGTGAGTAAGTGCCAAAAAGGCTTAAAAAGGCTAAAAACGCAACTTCGAACGTAATTTCAAGCATATGACTATTTTTCCAATTATAACCGTTTCAAGAAAATAATACATACCAAATAGTGTTGTGTGCCAAGGTTCATGCCAATTAAACCAAGTTTGAACTACTTTAAGCGAGTAAGTGCTAAAAAAGCTTAAAAAGGCGAAAAAACCCAACTTCGAACGTAATTTCAAGCATATGACTATTTTTCCAATTATAATCAATAAAATAATATATACCAAATAGTGTTTTGTGCCAAGTTTCATGCCAAACAAACCAAGTTTGAACTACTTTAAGCGAGTGAGTGGCAAAAAAGCTTAAAAAACGTTAAAAACGCAACTTCGCACGTAATTTCAAATGTATGACTGTTTTTTCAATTCTAACCATTTCAAAATAATAATATATACTAAATATTGTTGTGTGCCAAGTTTCATGCCAAACAAACCAAGTTTGAACTACTTTAAGCGAGTAAGTGTCAAAAAAGCTTTAAAAACCTTAAAAATGGAATTTAGCACGTAATTTCAAGCACGTAACTATTTTTTCAATTCTAAATATTTCAATACAATAATATATACCAAATTGTAGAAATACTAATGGATGATCGAATGCAACAAGAGGGGGGGGTGAATTGTTGTGTAGTAGGTTTAAGATTTTTGCCTCTAATTTTTTGCGGAATTATATTAAGTAAAGGACAAAAACTTAAACTTAAAAACGAAAAGAAAAATAATAAAGGAGACAAGGATTTTTACGTGGAAACCTTCTTGGCCTAATAAGAAGGAAAAACCACGACCCCCCGGGATTTCAAAATTCTCACTATGTTAAGGCAATCAATTACAATTACACATAACAATAATTTGCTTCACTTGAAGCTTCTCAATTCTCTAAGTGCTTTTCTCAAAGCTTCTCTACTTAGGCCTAATTCTCTTCTCTTCTATTCTCTCCTTCTCTTTCTCTTCTCACGATTCTCTCTTCTACTACCCTTAGACTTCCCACAAGTCTAATTACAACAATAACACTCAATTACCCTTTACAAGGCCAATTCATAAAGATCAAAATGAAATAGTTGCTTTAAGAAAAATATTATGAATTAATTGGCATTAAAAAAACTTTGAATATTTTTCTCAATTAATTCTCCCTTTTGATGGACACTCTCCATACATTTTTTGAACCGTAATTTCCTACTTTTATAAGCGGAACAGCAAGCAGTGCACTCAACCCATGTTCTCCAGGAGCTGCACATATCCCACGTTCTCCATAACTAACTTACTTCCAAAGAAAACGGAAAGTTAGTTAAAGGTAGGAGTGGAATGTAACTGCTGTACACATGCACGGTTAAAACATCATGAGTTAAGGAAGATCCTATTTTATAGGAGACCAATTCAAAGTAGAGAACAAGTCTCTAGAATTCCGAGTTTATAGGAGATAAACAAGGAATCGAATTTCTCCATGTTTTTAGGCGAATTAAAATTATTTTGCCAATTAATAAATAAATTTAATTAAGCAACTAATTAAATTTTAACCTTTTACATTAACTAAAAACAGAAAATATAATTTTCGTAACTTCCAGTCAATGTCTTCTTCGGACCTGTATCGTGAGGAACAGCACACTGTCTCCATCTACAACATTCGTCAGAACTTCAACTCTAGGAACAGCAGACTGTTTTCCAGAGCAATTTCCCAACTTCTTGGATATTTGAGACATGTACTTCTTCCACGAATCAAGTCATAGGCTTCATCAACGATTCACATTAAATCGGATATGTACCTACAAAACAATCTCTAATAATATGTTTGTTTATTTAAAAGTAAAGTCATCATCAAAACCTTAAGAGGCCAACAAATTCCCCCTTTTTGATGATGGCAAACTTTATAAACAAACTTAAGTGAAATAGAGTAAAACAAAATTCATAGAGCATACTAGAGATTAAAGTAACTCTAATTAACTTAGCAAATCAACTTGTTAGAATATAATTTACCAAGCATTCATAAACAAACAGTTTACTCTAAAATATCAAATATTTTTCAAAAGTTTTCAAAATTAATTAACTTAAAACCTAAATGAAATAAACTAAGTTAAACTAAAATAGATAAAGACTAACATAATATAATAACCTAATATAATAAAACTAACATAATATAAGCTAACATAATAGAACTATAATAAACCTAATAATAATAATAAACATAACTAATTAAACAAAACAAATATAAAACACAAGAAAAACATAAAACACACATTGTTAAATAATATCAACAGAAAGATCATCTTGAGAACAAATTCACAGTAACCAAGTAACAATATAAATCAACCAAGATTTGTAATTTGTAACTGTGTATTCACTGCTCCCCTGTAAGTTTGTGCATAATCTTCCCCCTTTTGACATCAATCAAAAAGAATTGGGAGTTATCAAATCTCAGCACAAACCATATAGATTTGTTAGTGATGAAAACAACAAACAACAATAATAAAAGCAAGTGCTATGAACAATGATTGAACCTGCATAGAGTTAATTGTCACAGACCATAGAAAATAAAAGACAAAGAAAAGTAGCAATTGTTCAAAGTTATAACAACCATGTACCCCAGATGGTACAAGGCAAAAAGAAAAATTGTTTGTTAAGAAATACACCCAATAAGTTCTTTTAAAAACAGAGGGAGAGGGTTAAGGGGCAGTCTCTTCATCAATATACTCAGTCTGCACCTCCACTGTGTCCAGCTTGGCACCAAGGCGTTGTTCCATTTGGTTCAGCTGATCCACAATTGAAGCTAGCGAGACACGAGTCTCATCCTGAAATGCAATTAATTGAGACTGTAGATCAAGGAGTTTTGAAAGGATGGAGTCTAAAGATGCTGTAGGGTCAGCACAACCAACACCAGGAGAGGATGGAAATGGTGGTGGTGTGAAGTGAATGGGTGATGGAGGTGGTGATAAGGTTTGAGTTGGTGGTGGAGTGGTTGGCTTGGGAGAAGGAGGGTCATATGAAGTAGGCTCAGGAATGGTTTTTGAAGTAACATCATCAACCTTTACTGCCTTACCCTTTGAAGCAAGCCTCCTACTCTTCCTCTGAGTGGCTTTACCCTTCCTCAGTTTAGCAATCACGACCTCCTCATCACTGGAATCTCCTTCCTTTTCTCCTTGTTCCCCCTCAACTTTAGTTTCCTCTTCCTGTTCCCCCTTGTTTTCTGCTTCACTGGGAACAGGCCCTTGTTTTGCTTCTTCTTTTTCTTCTTCTTCCTTTTCTTTTTCTTTTTCTTTTTCAATTCCTTTTTCTTTCTTTATTTTTACTTCTTTTTCAACCTCCTCTTCTTCTTCTTCTTCTACTTCTTCATCATCAGAACCAACAAAAACAACTTCTTCTAAGTCATTTATTAATACCCCCTCATCAGTTACTTTCAAATGCAAATTTTTCAAACACCGTGCACCAATCTTCATATTTGGTCCCATTGGGTACTCAAGCCCATCCAATGGAACTTCAAATTTTCGAAAAATCCAAGTTAACAGCCCCCCATACCCAACAACATTCTTTTTCTCTATACAGTCGGATAAATGTGAAATCATTAAAGATGGAAAATTGATTTTGATTTGATTATCCATGCAATAAATCAAAGTTGCATCACGCAGACTCACCTCACTCCTTTTGGAATTTCGGGGCAAGATGAATCTTCGTGCTACGTTATAAAGTAATTTATGCAATGGGGACAACACATTGTGACTGATTTTACCCCTTTTCTGTTCAACCCCTAAAAACTTAAAGATTGTTTTTTCATTTATCCCAGAGAAAACTATCTTGGCACCAATACTGTATGTATCAAACCCTACATTCGAAATTTTAAACCATTCTGCCAATAAAGCACTATTAAACTCTATTTTAATGTTCCTAACCACACTGGAACACTTACCACAATCAATTGAAAAATTTGAAATAAACTCTCTCATGATATTTGGGAAGAGAGAATTGCAGCAATATTCCGTCATCAAACCTTCCCATTCTTGAAATTTTAAAATGTCATGGAGTTGTGGAAAGTAAGTAGAGTCATACCAGAATTTGTCAACCCCAAATCCAACAGTCATCTCTTTAGCAATCTCCTCGGCACTATTCGGGTCGACTTGCTTCAAACGTTTGGCAATTTGGGATGATGATTCACCTCTTGGTGTGAATGATTTGCGTTTTGATCGAGCACTGTCAGTGGTTTCTTGTGAGGGTGTTGGTGGTGGTGCATCTTTTATCAATGGGGATGGATGAACAACTTGTAAGGGTGTCGGCTGGATGTTTTGGTGGGATGAGGACGCTTTCTTTCCAGATTTTGATGTGTTCTTGCTCGATTTGGGAGTTTTCATGGTTGAGTGTTGAAGGTTTGAGGGAGAAGAAGGACAGTTTCTTGTGACGGTTTGTGAGGAGGGAGAAGAATGACGTTTTGTGTGATTGTGATGTAGTGAGTGCTTTTTAAAGAGAGTTGATAGTTATCAAACGTCCCATCTCATCAAAGTCTTTTCATCAATGCATTAGATATGGAAGGATTGTGTATTTTGGTTATTAAAACCGTTTCCCATTAGTTTTAACTTTAAGTTGGCTGTACTAATTTCCAAACAATGTGATGATATAATATAAAAAGATGTGAAATCAAAAATAAAATAAAATAATTTTTCAAGAACAAAATGAATTATGATATTATGAAATATTATGGAGAAAATAATGAACATATTGCTTTGGTCTGTTCGAATTAACAACATGCAAACGTAAGAACATTCATAGTACAAACTTTATTATGTGTTTACCTGATCCATGCAATAATTGATTTTCAATCAAGATTTTGAGATTGATTCCTGACCTCTTCATTTTCATAATGCTTCAAAGGGAAATATATGCAACTAACTTTAGTAGAGTTTGATCATACCAAGTTCCAATCTCATTTTTTCATATTGTTCCCTAGGAAGTGGTTTGGTCAGAATATCAGCAACATGTTCATTTGTGTTAACATGCTTCAATACAATATTTTTGTGTTCTACATTATCCTTAAGAAAATGATGTCTAATATGTATATGTTTAGCACGTGAATGATGCACTGGATCTTTAGATATACATATGGCACTTGTATTATCACAATAAATAGGAATGCACTCAACTTTAATACCAAAATCTCTTAGCTGCTGTTTTATCCAAAGCATTTGGGAACAGCAGGCTGCTGCTGCTACGTATTCAGCTTCTGCAGTGGATAATGCAACTGTGTTTTGTTTCTTGGAACTCCATGAAACTAAACATGAGCCAAGAAATTGTACCATACCTGATGTACTTTTTCTATTAACAAGATCACCTGCATAATCTGCATCACTAAAACCTTTTAAATCATAAACATCACTTTTAGGATAAAATAGGGACAAGTCGTCTGTTCCCTTCAGATATCTCAAGATTCTCTTTACTGCCGTGAGATGTGATTCTTTAGGACTTGATTGAAATCTAGCACATAAACCAACACTAAAAGAAATATCAGGTCTACTTGCAGTTAGATACAATAAAGAACCTATCATGCCTCTATACATGGTTTGATCTACGTTGTTCCCATTTATGTCTTCATCTAGTCTAACATTGGTAGCCATAGGTGTATGGTTGGTTTTAGCATTATTTAGTCCATATTTCTTAAGAAGTTCTTTGATATATTTTTGTTGATGAATAAAAATACCATTTTCAGTTTGTTTAATTTGCAAACCAAGAAAGAAATTTAATTCTCCCATCATGCTCATTTCAAATTCTGTACCCATAAGGTTAGCAAATTCTTTACATAATAAATCATTAGTAGCACCAAAAATAATATCATCAACATAAATTTGAACAACTAAAATATTAGAACCTTTATTCTTAAAGAACAAGGTTTTGTCGATTTTTCCTCTTACAAAGTTATTTTGAATCAAAAACTTTGAAAGTCTTTCGTACCATTGCCTAGGAGCTTGCTTCAAGCCATATAGGGCTTTGTCAAGCTTGTAGACATGATTAGGACAAGAGGTATTCTCAAAACCTGGGGGTTGTTCCACAAAAACTTCTTCATCAAGATAACCATTCAAAAAAGCACATTTCACATCCATTTGATATAGCTTAAAATTCATAAATGCAGCAAAAGAAATTAAGATTCGGATAGCCTCTAACCTTGCTACTGGAGCAAAAGTCTCAGTGTAATCAATACCTTCTTGTTGATTATAACCTTTAACCACAAGTCTAGCTTTATTTCTAACAATTATTCCATGCTCATCAAGCTTGTTCCGAAATACCCATTTCAAACCAATAACTTTCTTGTTTTTCGGTTTGGGTTCCAAGTGCCACACTTTATTTCTTTCAAACTCATTCAGTTCATCTTGCATGGCAACTATCCAATCGGAATCCTTTAAAGCTTCCTCATGATTTTTAGGTTCAAGTGATGATAGGAACGCAAAGTGTGCACAAAAGTTTCTCAATTGAGATCTAGTTTGTGTTCCCTTATTTATATCACTTACAATTGAATCAAGAGGATGATATCTTTGATACTTCCAAGGTTTAGGCACAAATTCTCTTGAAGGAACAGTAGCATGTTCTTGTTCAGCAACTTGATTGACATTCTGTTCAGCTACTGGATCATTTTGCTCATCTGTGGGAACAGCTGGATTGGGAACAGTCTGCTGGTCCTGTTCTGCTGGCAGTTCCTGGATTTGGTCAGTTTCTTCTGCCTCTTCTTGTATCGACTGTTCGCTTGCTGTTCCTCGATCTTGCACTTTGATTCCTTCATCTTCATCTTCCAAATTTGCAAGACCTATTTTAATATTACTTGTTTCCTGTTCACTTATTGAAAAGTTAGTTTCATCAAATATTATGTGAACAGACTCTTCTACACTCATTGTTCTCTTATTATATACTCTGTAAGCTTTGCTTTGTGATGAATAACCAAGAAACACTGCCTCATCACTTCTTTCATCAAATTTACCCAAATTTCGTTTTCCATTTACATGTACAAAACGTTTGCATCCAAACACACGAAAGTAGGAAATATTTGGTTTAACACCCTTAAGTAACTCATAGGGTGTCTTTGAAGTGATTGGTCTAATTAGTACACGATTTAATGTATAGCATGCAGTATTAACGGCTTCTGCCCAAAAATTCCTAGGTAGACCACTAGCAATCAACATGGTCCTTGCCATTTCTTCTAAAGTCCTATTTTTCCTTTCTACCACACCATTTTGTTGTGGTGTTCTAGGTGCGGAAAAATTGTGATTTATACCATGTTCATTGCAATAATTCATGAAGTTTGAATTTTCAAATTCCTTCCCATGATCAGACCTAATGTGAACAATTTGATTATTGGTAGATTTTTGTGTTTTATTAGCAAAGGAAACAAACTCATCAAAAGCTTCATCTTTGCTTGCCAAAAATAAGGTCCACGTGAATCTACTATAATCATCAACAACAACAAACACATACTTTTTGCCACTACGTCTTTGTGTTCTCATTGGTCCACATAAATCCATATGAATTAATTCTAATGGTCTAGTGGTAGTCACAACGTTCTTTGATTTAAAGGATGACCGCACTTGTTTTACTTTAGCACAAGGATCACAAACTTCATTTTTAAGAAATTTTATTGCAGGTAATCCTCTTACTAGGTCTTTTGATCTTAAAGTGTTAATCAATGAATAACTAGCATGACCTAGACGCTTGTGCCAAAGAAGTGGGTCTTCTTCAATAACACTTAAACACGTTAGACTGTTTCTGGGAACAGTGTCCAGGTCCACCACATAGGTGTTCCCTTTTCTGATTCCCTCCAGCACAGGGTCTCCTGTACTGTTCCTAGAAATTATGCATTTTTCAGAAGTAAACTTAACAGAGTTACCTTTGTCGCAAAATTGAGAAATACTTAACAAATTGTGTTTTAAATTCTCGACTAAAAATACATTATCAATGGCATGGGAACTAGACCTTCCAACCCTTCCTTTGGCGATTATCTCACCCTTCATGTTGTCACCGAAGGTTACTGTTCCCCCATCATAGGCTTCAAGTGAGAGAAATTTAGATTTGTCACCCGTCATATGCTTGGAACACCCACTGTCGAGATACCATGAGTTGTTCCCCCTCACTTGAACCTCTTTTTCTTTGGATTCTTCATGAGATGCCATGAGACATAGGTTTGCTGTTTCCTCTTCCATTGTAGCTTCTGTCTCAGCCTCGCTCTCCGTATCTCCCCAAGCTGCTATCATTGCTTTTCTAAAATCAGTTTTGAAGTTTCCCTTCTTATATTGTCTTCCAACTTCTCTTGCTTTTCCCTTGCCCTTCTCATTTTTCCATTGAGGGCAATTCTTGATGAAGTGTTCAGTGCTCCCACACTTATGGCATTCAAAGTTTGTCTTCAAGTTCGGTGTTCCCTTCTCTTTGTTATTCCTTTGATTACCATACCTTCTGTTCCTGAAGAATTTTTTGAATTTTCTAGCCAACAGTGCTGCTTCCTCTTCACCAGTTTCTGATTCATCGCTATCATCAGCTGCTAGAGCCAGTCCTTTGTTTCGGGAACTGTCAGCTGTTCCCAAATGCAATTCATGGGTCATGAGAGAACCAGCCAGCTCTTCCAAATTAAACTTGGTGAAATCTTTGGACTCCTGAATGGCTGTTACCTTTGCTCTCCAGCGTTCGTCTTGAGGAAGACTCCTAAGTACTTTTCTAACTTGTTCATCAACGGGAATGATTCTACCAAGAGAGACTAACTCATTCGTAATATTTGTGAACCTAGTGAACATTTCTTGAATGTTTTCCCTAGGTTCCATTACGAATCTTTCATATTTGGACATTAGCAAATCAATCTTGGATCTCTTTACTTCACTAGTACCTTCATGGGTAACTTCGAGCAGGTCCCAAATCTGCTTAGCGGTTTTGCAGCCCATAATTCGATTGTGCTCATTTGGACCAAGCCCACAGTGAAGTAACTTGATAGCAAGAGCGTTCATCTCCATCTTTTGAAAATCTTCTTTTTCATATTCAGTGATTGGCTTTGGAACAGCTTCATTGTTGGAGTTGATGGTCGTCACCTCAAAGTCTCCAATTTCAATGACTCTCCAAACTTGATAGTTTTCAGCCTTTATGAAGATTTCCATTCTATTTTTCCAGTAAGTATAGAATTTCCCATCGAACATGGGTGGCCTTTGTGTGGAGTACCCCTCTTCCATGCGCTCGTTCATCTTCAACATCTTTCCAGGGAACAGGATACTGCTCTCAGGGTTTCCTGATTAAATGAGGAACAGGGCTCTGATACCAATTGTAGAAATACTAATGGATGATCGAATGCAACAAGAGGGGGGGGGTGAATTGTTGTGTAGTAGGTTTAAGATTTTTGCCTCTAATTTTTTGCGGAATTATATTAAGTAAAGGACAAAAACTTAAACTTAAAAACGAAAAGAAAAATAATAAAGGAGACAAGGATTTTTACGTGGAAACCTTCTTGGCCTAATAAGAAGGAAAAACCACGACCCCCCGGGATTTCAAAATTCTCACTATGTTAAGGCAATCAATTACAATTACACATAACAATAATTTGCTTCACTTGAAGCTTCTCAATTCTCTAAGTGCTTTTCTCAAAGCTTCTCTACTTAGGCCTAATTCTCTTCTCTTCTATTCTCTCCTTCTCTTTCTCTTCTCACGATTCTCTCTTCTACTACCCTTAGACTTCCCACAAGTCTAATTACAACAATAACACTCAATTACCCTTTACAAGGCCAATTCATAAAGATCAAAATGAAATAGTTGCTTTAAGAAAAATATTATGAATTAATTGGCATTAAAAAAACTTTGAATATTTTTCTCAATTAATTCTCCCTTTTGATGGACACTCTCCATACATTTTTTGAACCGTAATTTCCTACTTTTATAAGCGGAACAGCAAGCAGTGCACTCAGCCCATGTTCTCCAGGAGCTGCACATATCCCACGTTCTCCATAACTAACTTACTTCCAAAGAAAACGGAAAGTTAGTTAAAGGTAGGAGTGGAATGTAACTGCTGTACACATGCACGGTTAAAACATCATGAGTTAAGGAAGATCCTATTTTATAGGAGACCAATTCAAAGTAGAGAACAAGTCTCTAGAATTCCGAGTTTATAGGAGATAAACAAGGAATCGAATTTCTCCATGTTTTTAGGCGAATTAAAATTATTTTGCCAATTAATAAATAAATTTAATTAAGCAACTAATTAAATTTTAACCTTTTACATTAACTAAAAACAGAAAATATAATTTTCGTAACTTCCAGTCAATGTCTTCTTCGGACCTGTATCGTGAGGAACAGCACACTGTCTCCATCTACAACATTCGTCAGAACTTCAACTCTAGGAACAGCAGACTGTTTTCCAGAGCAATTTCCCAACTTCTTGGATATTTGAGACATGTACTTCTTCCACGAATCAAGTCATAGGCTTCATCAACGATTCACATTAAATCGGATATGTACCTACAAAACAATCTCTAATAATATGTTTGTTTATTTAAAAGTAAAGTCATCATCAAAACCTTAAGAGGCCAACACAAATAGTGTTGTGTGCCAAGTTTCATGCAAAACAAATCAAGTTTGAACTACTTTAAGCGAGTAAGTGTCAAAAAAGCATAAATACTTCATACCTTGTGAATCATTTAATTCAAATGTATTCCTTCTATGTAATCCACACGCATAAAACCAACATCTGCATCATCTTCATCCACGAATTTCGGATTAATGAAGGGTGGACAGTTTTCAAAAGCATCATATTCTTCCTCATCCTTAACATCACCTATACCATGGATAGTTCTTTTTCCCGGTATAACAATAGATCATTTTTTATCAGATGGGTTTACAATGTAGAATACTTGCTTGGCCTATGTAACTAGTATAATTGGCTCCTCACTATCAAGTAAATGAGTTAAGCCTACAAGAGTGAATCCACAAGGGTCATCAATTTTTACACATCGTCGATTGTTATCTACCCACTTGCATTTGAAAAGACCAATAGTGAAACATGAGAAGTCAAGCTCCCATATTTCACGTACCTGCCCGTAGTAAACCAATTTAGCATAAACCGGCGATTGATCCTAGCCACTTGCGTAAAATGTAGATAACGCCAAAATAGAAACTCCACTATTCTGCAGATAAGATGACTTCTTATCTTGACCCTCAGTCCAAAATGTGAACCTATTGACATCGTAACCCTTAAATTTGTTGGCATCTTCACGAGGACCAAAAGCTAACCACTTAACAGTTTCAGATATACCCTTCAGATCTTCACATATTACTCGATCATGAACCCAATCAATAAACGTCTTATTATGCAACTGCATCAATGCCTTATCCCTTTTAGAAGGATATTTGGCCCGCAGCATGTCAAAATGATATTTCAAAAAAGAATGGACTTTTGGAATATGATGCAGCACGTACAAGTGTGCTTATAGAAGATTGTCTGGAGGAGGTATGATCGATTTGGAGCCAATTGTTCCTTTTCCCTCAAGCCTTCCTTCAAGTCGAGAGGTGGGAAGTCCAATAGGCTTTTCCATGGCCATATACTCGGCTATGAAGTTACGAATCTCATCGCTCACAATGCCTTGAATCATACTCCCCTTGGGTAGTGCTGGATTCCTCACTTTGTTTTATAAAACTCCCAAGTATCTTTCAAAAGGATAACACCACCTTAAAAAAAACTGGACCTAGAAGCTTGATTTCACAAATGAGATGGACAATAAGATGAACCATTATGTCAAAAAAGAAGGTGAAAAATACTTCTCAAACTTGCATAACGTTACAATCACGTCGACTTGAAGAGCATCAAGTTTAAAGTGATCAAGAACTTTACTACAAATTGTGTTTAAGAATGAACATAACTTGGTAATAACATAACTCACATGTTTTGGTAGTATTCCACGGATTGCAATTGGTAAGAACACTTGTATCATCGCATGGCAATCGTGAGATTTCATGCTTCCCAACTTCAACTGACCATTTAGGGTCACAAATCTTTTCATGTCGGATGAATACCTAGACAGAACCTTAATGCCATACAAAGACTCACAAATGCCCGCTTCTCTACCTTGGACAATTTGTAGTAACTTGAAGGCAAATAATTTTTAACATTACTCATCTTCTTCTAACTGCTCTTTCCCTTGTCACTACCACATAGTTCTTCAAGTCTATTTTTTTTCTTACTCACCATAGCCTGTGGCCACAACTCCGGACAAAGACCCTTACATTCAAAGTAATCTTGCACGGCCTTAATATCCTTTGTCTTACCCGAAATATTCATGAGTGTCCTGAGTATGGCATCGCACACATTTTTCTCTATATGCATAACGTCTAGACAATGCCTAACCTATAGATCTCTCCAATATGGATGCTTCCAAAAGATTGATTCTTTTTCCCATAGTCAGTCATCACCCCCTTGCACTTGCCCTGTTTTTACCTAATACAGTTTCAACTCCCTTAACCTGTTCGTAAACTCATAACCGGTCAACGGTCGACAAGCTATACGGTTATTTTTGGGTCTTGTAGATAATATACACAAGTAGTATGAGTAGGGTTTTTAAATTTAAAAGTAAACACTCCTCAATTTTTTTTTCTTATCTTCCATTACCTTCCTTTACTCTTCTCCTTCCTCCATCTCTCTCCCTCACAACACCAAACCACCACCACCACAACCAGTGGCTGCCGCCATCAGCAATCGGCGCCACCAACAGCTGGTGGTTGTCTCCCCAATCCCCTCCCCCCCCCCCCCCCCCCCCCCTCCACGCACCTCTTCTTTCTCCTCTATTTTTGTGAGCTTTTTCAAATTTATTTTAAATTAGTGCTTTTAATCTTTAAAGTTTTGGGTATATTCATGAATCTTAGTTTAAATTAGTTTATATTTTCATAAAATTTCTAATGGGTAAGTGTTAAAAGTGAGATTTGAAAATGAATAAGTTAGGGTTTGTATTGGGGATGAAATTGAAGGTAGTATGTACTACTTTTATGCATTTTGGTGATTTTGTGATATTGGGACAAATTAATAGAAGTTTTTGATAAGTATTATTTTTTATTAATAATGGTGGTCTTGATGATTAAAATTAGTTAGAATTGCTGGTCACTTTTAATAGTTAAAAATATAAATTAATTATGCCGATGGTGGTGAATGTGATTATTGTTGTTGGTTTAGTAGTGATAAAATTACTAATAAAGAATTAGTGATAAAATTACTAATAAAGAGTTAGTGATAAAATTACTAATAAAGAATTAGTGATAAAATTACTAATAAAGAATTAGTGATGAAATTACTTATAAAGAATTATTGTATAAAATTAATAATAAAGAATTATTATATCATGTGTCGCTAGCGGTGATTAAGTGTTGCCATTATAATTGTGGAAACATGGTTGAGCTTTAATGGATGTTGTTAGTATGGAATTGTCGCCAAACTAATTTGTTGTTGTGGTTATGAGATGCCTAAGCTACTAATTGCTTTGTTCTCTTGCTTAGTCGCTTCAAACCTTGAAGAATGTAACAAATATGCTTGAAAATCATAATCACCTTGAGTTGAATTATTGAAGTCATGTGTAATACACGACATTATACAATTTAAGCTCATATAGTCTTGTTTTATTGCAAAAGTGTGTGAATTAAATCTTTTCCCCTTGAACATACCTTGTTTTAGAATTTAATGGAAACTAATGTTATAGTTAGATTGATTCATGGCAATGTTTGCAAGTAAACATGTTGAGTGTATGATTAGATTGTATATTCATATGAGTTTTGGCTTGTAAGGAAAGAAGTAGGGTACTTCGTAGAGCAAGTAGCTCCTAAAGGAAGTCAAGTAGCTCCTAAAGTAGACTTACTAGTCTTACTTTAAATGTGTATAGGTGCCCAGTTCATAAGAGGGGCATAAGAACCTCTTTGGAAGTGATTGTTGCGACTTGTTATCTTGTAGTTGCAGGTAACTACACGCAGTAGCTAACTCTTACATGCATTTTGAATATGTTTTCTTTGCGTAACAATATCATATGAGTTATGTTGACTATAATTTAATATTAAACATTATTAAGTTAGTGTTTCAAGTGTGGATCGGTTTAAAGAGATGGTAGAGAATGGGTTTCGATGTTGTGAGAGTGAAATGTTGGATTATATGAGATGGAATGAGAATGATTCCTTATTGATAAGCTTTGAATTATGTTTTATGAATGGGAATGAGTCCCTTATTGATGAGATATTAAGTTGGTTGTTTATTGTGACTTCACTGGATTGGTACCCCAGTTGGTTTAGTTTCCGGAGGCATGGATCATTTATATATGGTCGTTATACGGGGGTATGATCATACTTTGCCATTGGGCGCCGGCATGGCCATCACCGTCCTTGGCTGAGGTGTTACCATGTGGGTCTTGCAAACCCCATGATGGTGGCCTCTTGTCACATAATAGAATATATGAAACCAAAGCAGAGATAAAAAATTGTGAAGACATTGAGAAGTACATAGAAATGAGAAGTAGTTGGAGTTGAAACTTACACATTGGAATGTCTCCCTTACCTTGTTTTATTGAAGTTGATTGTTGGTTATATATATAACATGTTGTTAGTTACTGACGTGTACTGTTTGTTTTTTTGTTGATGGCTCGTCTTTAATGGCCCAGCTATGACACGTTGGTCTATAACCTTACGTTGAGAAGCAGGGGTATCATAGATATATTTTGCAAGTTTTGGAGATTCCTTGCATTGCATACAGGGGGAATGAGTGAGAACCTTGAAGCGTGCAATGTTATATCTGTTTTTGATACTACATGAGGTTTCTTTGCATTTAAATTGCTTATGTTTTTGGCTTGAGGCACATGCCCTCTTTTTGATGTAATTTGTTCTGCTACAAAGTTTAATTTCGTACGACATTTCATATTTCGTTATTTTAGCTTGAATGGCTTTTAAAGTTTGGTTATGTTTTTGAAAACCCAAGTGTTTACATAGGAACCACGATCCATGCTTAGCAGGTCGACAAAGGATTTAGCGATGATCATTCCGCCGTGATTTTTTGTTACAAGGCTGTTAATGCCTGTTTTATTATGTTTTATTGCTTGTTTATTTCTTTTGTTGAGTCCAATTTCAGGGCAGATGCTGCTGAAATTTCTGCATGATTTTGTTTGGAAGTTTTTCTATAATCCATTTAATTAAATCAATCAAACTTTACCCCTTTTTTCTTTTCCTATTCTTTATTTTATTTTCTATATTTTATTTTTAATGTAACACCCGAATTTTTTCCGTTCCCTTGCGGCTTTGGTTCCGTTTAGAGGGTTGAAAATTCAGGGGTTTTACACATGTGGATAAAAAATGGAAACGCCTTCGTCCCATATCTTTCTCAAATCCTCAACGAGAGGTGCAAGATATACATCTATGTCATTCCAGATTGTTTAGGACCCGAGATAAGAAGCGAAAGCATAATGTACTTACACTTCATACAAAACCAAGGAGGCAAATTATAAATCACTAATAGTACCAGCTAAATACTGTGTTGAGAACTAAGATTGCCAAATGGGTTCATTCCATCCGTACACAGTTCGAGCCTTAAATTACGAACTTCATCCCTAAATGTCTTATGCAACCTATCAATACTCTTCCACTTCTGAGAATCAGATGGATGTGTGAGCAAGTGACCTTTCTTCACCCTATATGCATGGCACCTCAAATTTAACGCATTTTTCTTTATAGAAAGCAATCGTTTGAATCTAGGCATTATCGGAAGATACCACAACACCTTAGTCGGGGGCCCTTTAGCGGCCCGAGCCCCTTTTCGCTTGTAACGCGATAACCCACACTTAGGACACTCTTATAAGTTCTCATTTTCATTTCGACACAATACACAATCATTCGGACACGTGGTACTCTAAGTCGAAAAGACACATGAGCTTTTTTGCATAGTATATCGACTTTGGAAGTTCATTTCCATCAAGAAGCATCTTACCTAATGTTTCTAATAACATTGTGAAACTAGTGTCACTCGAATTGAACTTTCACTTAATGTTGAAAATTGTCAACACGAATGTTAGTTTGGTGAACTTTGTATATCCAAGGTACAAAAGCTTTTGAGAAGCCTCTGTTAACAAGTCAAAAACACGAGGACATTTTCCTAACTCATCCTCGACACCCTCTATCATCTTATCAACACGATCTACATCCTCATCGACATTCTCTTCATCTGTCTCATACACATCAACACGATCTACATCCTCAACAACACTTTTTTCTTTCTAAACTCCCTCCTCACCATGCAAAACCAAAACCTGATATTGAGGCCTAAACCCACGTCGAAGTATGTGCTCCCTTAGGATGTCAATACTATTTACCTTTGATACATTGCCACACTTGACACATGGACAATAAAAACCAACTCCCCTCGTCCTAACTTGATGTTCAACGGCAATACTATAAAATTCTAATATCCCATCAAAAAATTCTGATGATCCAATGCTACCATATATCTAAGAACGATCTTTTGTCATCCTAAGTGTGATTAATGAATTCAAAACAAAATTAATACACATAAATCAAAATATATACTTAACCCTAACTAATCCTAAAACTAAGTAATTAATCCTAATTAACCCTAATAATATTAATATGTATATTCTAATAACACCATTTATTCAACTAACCCTACATATATAATAATAACAACATTCATTCAACTAACTCTAATTAACTCTAAAAATAATACAACCCAAAATTAACCCTAATTATACAAACTAATAATAAAAAAAATAAATTCATAAATAAAATCACATTAACACATACAAACACATAAAAATATCAAAAACAAAACATGATATATAATTAGAACTTACCTTGGTATTTAGATGATAATGTTAGTGCTCTACAATGGAGTTATGTAACCTACAATGGGAAAACGTTAGTACACAACCATAGTAAGCTCTAAAATACGATGAAGTTTAAAGAAGTTAAATGTTGAAGATATTAAAATGATATATTACCTTAACAAAAACTAAGCCCTAAAAAGTGCCTCTTAATTTGTGGGTTAGCTAGAAGAAGACAACAACAAAAAGTTTGAAGAGGGTTAAAGAACAATTTATTGCGTGGGTTTTTAAGAAGAAGAAGCATGTAGGTTTCTAAGAAGAATTTGGTGTTTTTTTTGAAGAAGAAGCAAGAAAGCAGTTATGAAGAAGAAAAGAAGCAAGAAAGCAGTTTTGAAGAAGAAAAGAAGCAAGAAAGTAGAACAATTGTTGAAGAAGAATTTGATGAAAGTAGCAGTTTTAAAGAAGGTCGTGGGTTTTTGCAGCTTGAAGAATTTAAAGGTGCAGTAGTTTCGTAGATTTTTGTTAACGTTAAGTAAATGAAACAGTAGCATGAAACAAGAAGATTTTAAGGTGCTTTTTTTCTAAAAAAATAAAGGATGGGTATATGCGGCGGTTCTTGAAAAACCGCAGCATATAAATATATAAATATATATATATATATATATATATATATATATATATATATATATATATATATATATATATATATATATATATATATATATATATATATATATATATATATATATATATATATATATATATATATATATATATATACATATATAGATATATAAACATATATATAAATATATACATATATATATATATATATATATATATATATATATATATATATATATATATATATGTTTATATATCTATATATGTATATATATATCTAAATATATGTTTATATATCTATATATGTATATATATATATATATATATATATATATATATATATATATATATATATATATATATATATATATATATATATATATATATATATATATATATATATATATATATATATATATATATATATATGTATATAATATATATATATATATATATATGTATATAATATATATATATATATATATATATATATATATATATATATATATAAACATATATATATATATATATATATATATATATATATATGTATATATATATATATATATATATATATATATATATATATATATATATATGTATGTATATATATATATATATATATATATATATATATATATATATATATATATATATATATATATATATATATATATATATATATATATATATATATATATATATATATATATATATATATATATATATATATATATATATATATATATATATATATATATATATATATATATATATATATATATATATTTATATATATATATACATATATATATATGTATATATATATATATATATATATATATATATATATATATATATATATATATATATATATATATATATATATACATATATATATGAGGAAGGTTGAATTGGTGATTGTGTGGCAGGTTTAGGTGAGGAAGGTTGGCTTGGTTGTGCTGTTGTGTATGAGGTAGAGTCATCATCAATAACAACAACAAGTTTCTTTCCTTTAGAAGCTAGCCTTCTACTCTTCCTAGGGGTCAAACCAGGTGAAGAACCCTTCTAATTTTTCTTTTCTTCTTCCTCCACAGCAACCTTCACCAGTTCCTTCTCTACTTCCCCCTTACAAGAGTTTTCCTCCTGTTCTTCCTCCTCATAATGCCCTTCTGCCTTCTCAGTGGCAGAGGGAACAGGCTCCTCCTGTTCCTCCTTGTTTACTTCCTCCTCCTCAACATTTTCTTCAACTTCTTCTTCTTCATTGGTGTCCTCTGATTGTTCAAAAATGTTCTCAAGGGTCCCATTTTCAGTTAATCTTAGGCGTAAATTTTTCAAACATTTTACACCCACTTTGTTGTTTGGACCCATGGGATAGTTTGGACCATCAAGAGGAACACCCAATTTCTTAAATATCCAGGTCAACAGTCCACCATATCCTAACACATTCCTTTTAAAAATATAATCATTTAAATGACAAATCATTAAAGAAGGAAAATTAATCTTGATGTGGTTCGCCAGACAGTAGATTAACGTAGCATCTCTAAGACTAACCTCACTTCTTTTGGATGTGCGAGGCAAAATGAATCTTCTTGCTATGTTGTACAACAGTTTGTGCATAGGTGATAGCACATTATGACTAACTTTTCCCTTTTTCTCATTCAACCCTAAAAACTTCCACACCAACTTCGCATTTATACCGGAAAAATTAATTTTTGACCCAACAACATATCTATCAAAACCAGTCGAGGGAACACCCAACCATCCTCCTAAAATCAGGTTATTAAATTCAATTTTGATCCCCTTTACTTCACTAGTACAGACTCCATGGTCAAAAGAAAAATTTAAAGCAAACTCACGCATTAAGTTGGGATACATTGGGTTACAGCAATAGTTTCCCATTAAAGATTCCCAAGCTTGATTTTGCAATATGGCGTGAAATTGAGGAAAAAATTTTGATTCATACCATTGTTTGTCCAATCCGAAGCCAACAATCATTTCTTTTGATATCTCTTCAGCAGATACCTTAACATTAACCTTTGCCCTCTTTGAGGATGATTTTTTCACTGTAGCATCTCCTTTGCGCTTCGAACTTTCATGCACTTCAGAAGGATTAGGTGTGTCCTGCTACTTTCTTGATGAAGACTCAGTTTTAGGAGTGAGTGGTGTTGGATAGATGACTTGAAGAGGTGTGGGTTGTTTCATTTTTGGGGTTTGATTCTTGGTTTTCATGGTGGTTTGAAAGTTCAAGAGAAAGAAAAACTAGGTTGAAGACGGTTTTGGGGGTTAAATGCAATTGATGATGAAGTGAAGGATTTGACGTGAGAGAGAGTATAAAATGCATGTGAGGGGACGTGTGTTTAGGTAATTCAAGTTCCTTATTTAATTCGTGCATATGAACACAAAATGTGAAATGGAAACAGACGAATTTAGTGAAGAACTATGATGATTTAACTCCCACTTCTTAAAAAAAATGCTGGATAAATATATATATTTAATATTATGAAGAAAAAATTTTTATGAAAATAAAAGATAAATGAAAATTTTATGCTACTACAATCTGATCAAATCAAACATGCAATCATAAGAGCACTCACAGTATATACTTTTAAATAGTGCGTACCTGATTCTTTCAATAATTGATTTTTCAATCAAGATTTTTGTGGTTGATCGTCTTTTTCATATTTCCATTTTGTCTTTAAGGATCACATTTATCACTTACTTCAATTCAACTTAATCATGCCCAGTTCTAATCTCATCTTTTCATGTTGTTCCCTTGGAAGCGGCTTTGTCATGATATCAGCTATTTGCTCGTTTGTATTAACATGCTTGACGATAATATTTTTATTTTCGATGTTGTCCTTAAGAAAATGATGCCTAATGTGAATATGTTTTACTCTAGAATGATGCACTGGATCTTTTGAAATGCATATGGCACTGGTATTATCACAATAAATAGGAACACATTCAAACTTAATACCAAAATCTCTTAGCTGTTGTTTTATCCAAAGCATTTGGGAACAGCAAGCTGCTGCTGCTACATATTCAGCTTCGGCAGTGGATAGTGCAACAGTATTTTGTTTCTTGGAACTCCATGAAACTAAACATGAGCCAAGAAATTGTACCATACCTGATGTACTTTTTCTATTTACAAGATCACCTGCATAACCTGCATCACTAAAACCTTTCAAATCATAAACATCACTTTTAGGGTAAAATAAGGACAAGTCGTCTGTTCCCTTCAAGTATCTCAAAATCCGTTTTACTGCTGTGAGATGTGATTCTTTGGGGTTGGACTGAAATCTAGCACATAAACCAACACTAAAAGAAATATCGGGTCTACTAGCAGTTAGATATAACAAAGAACCTATCATGCCTCTATACACAGTTTGATCTACGTTAGTCCCATTTAGGTCTTCATCTAGTCTAACATTGGTAGCCATAGGTGTAAGGTTGGTTTTAGCACTGTTTAGTCCATATTTCTTAAGAAGCTCTTTGATGTATTTTTTGTTGATGAATAAAAATACCATTTTCAGTTTGTTTAATTTGCAAACCAAGAAAAAAATTTAGTTCTCCCATCATGCTCATTTCAAATTCTGTACTCATAAGGTTAGCAAATTCTTTACACAATAAATCATTAGTAGCTCCAAAAATAATATCATCAACATAAATTTGAACAACCAAAATATTAGAACCTTTATTCTTAAAGAACAAGGTTTTGTCGATTTTTCCTCTTATAAAGTTATTTTGAATCAAAAACTTTGAAAGTCTTTCGTACCATTGCCTAGGAGCTTGCTTCAAGCCATATAGGGCTTTATCAAGCTTGTAGACATGATCAGGACAAGAGGTATTCTCAAAACCTGGGGGTTGTTCCACAAAAACTTCTTCATCAAGATAGCCATTTAAAAAAGCACATTTCACATCCATTTGATATAATTTAAAGTTCATGAATGCAGCAAAAGAAATTAAGATTCTGATAGCCTCTAACCTTGCTACTGGAGCAAAAGTCTCCGTGTAATCAATACCTTCTTGTTGATTATATCCTTTAACCACGAGTCTTGCTTTGTTTCTAACAATTGTTCCATGTTCATCTAGCTTGTTCCGAAATACCCATTTCAAACCAATTACCTTCTTGTGTTTCGGTTTGGGTTCCAAGTGCCACACTTTATTTCTCTCAAACTCGTTCAATTCATCTTGCATGGCAACTATCCAATCGGAATCCTTTAAAGCTTCCTCGTGACTTTTAGGTTCAAGTGATGATAGGAACGCAAAGTGTGCACAAAAATTTCTCATTTGAGATCTAGTTTGTGTTCCTTTATTCAAATCACTTATAATCAAATCAAGAGGATGGTATTTTTGATATCTCCAAGGTTTTGGCACAAAATCTCTTGTGGGAACAGTAGCATGTTCTGGTTCATCAGCTTGATTAACATTCTGTTCAGCTACTGGATTGTTCTGCTCATCTGTGGGAACAGCTGGATTGGGAACAGTCTGCTGTTCCTGATGTTCTGGCAGTTCCAGAACTTGATCAGTACTTTCTGCTTCTGCTGGAACCGGCTGTTCTGTTCCTTGATCTTGCACTTTAATTCCTTCATCATCATCTTCCAAGTTTGCAAGACCTATTTTAATATTACTTGTTTCATGTTCACTTGTCGAAAAGTTAGATTCATCGAAAATTATATGAACGGATTCTTCCACACTCATTGTTCTTTTGTTATAAACTCTGTATGCCTTACTATGTGATGAGTAACCGAGGAATACTGCTTCATCACTTCTTTCATCAAACTTACCTATGTTTCTTTTACCATTCACATGAACAAAACATTTGCATCCAAACACACGAAAATAGGAAATATTTGGTTTAACACCTTTAAGCAATTCATAAGGTGTCTTAGAAGTAATTGGTCTTATTAATACTCGATTCAAAATATAACATGCAGTGTTAACAGCCTCGGCCCAAAAATTTCTAGGTAAACCACTAGCAATTAACATGGTTCTAGCCATTTCCTCTAAAGTTCTATTTTTCCTTTCTACTACACCATTTTGTTGTGGTGTTCTTGGTGCGGAAAAATTGTGACTTATTCCATGTTCATTGCAATAACTCATAAAACTTGAATTTTCAAATTCTTTACCATGATCTGACCTTATGTGAATAATTTGATTATTAGTAGATTTTTGTATTTTGTTAGCGAAGGAAACAAACTCATTAAAAGCTTCATCTTTACTAACTAAAAATAAAGTCCATGTAAATCTACTATAACAAACACATATCTTTTGCCACTACGGCTTTGTATTCTCATAGGTCCACATAGATCCATATGTATTAATTCAAGTGGTTTATTAGTGGTCACAATATTCTTAGATTTAAACGATGATCTCACTTGTTTTCCTTTGGCACAAGGATCACAAATTTCATCCTTAAGGAATTTTAGAGATGGTAGTCCTCTAACTAGGTCTTTTAATCTTAATGAATTAATCAATGAATAACTAGCATGACCTAGACGCTTATGCCAAAGAAGTGGGTCGTCTTCTATAACGCTTAGACACGTTAGACTATTTCTGGGAACAGTGTCCAGGTCTACCACATAGGTGTTCCCTTTTCTGATTCCCTCAAGAACGGTGTCTCCTGTGTCATTCCTAGAAATAATGCATCTTTCAGAAGTAAAGTTTACAGAGTTACCTTTATCACAAAATTGAGAAATGCTAAGTAAGTTATGTTTCAAATTCTCGACTAAAAATACATTATCAATGGCATGGGAACAGGACCTTCCAACCTTTCCTTTGGCAATTATCTCACCCTTCATATTGTCACCGAAGGTTACTGTTCCCCCATCATAGGCTTCAAGTGAGAGAAACTTAGATTTGTCACCCGTCATGTGCTTGGAACACCCACTGTCGAGATACCATGAGCTGTTCCCCCTCACTTGGACCTAAAAAAATTAATGGTTAGTTACTGGAACCCAGACTTTCTTGGGTTCCTTGTCGATTTAGCATAAATCATTTTTCTTAATCTGAATGTTATCGACATAGTTTCTGTTGGAGACAGTGTACTGTTCCCTTTTGGTGCACTGGTCCTTCAGATGACCAGTTGAAGGAACAGAACCTGTCACTAGAAAGATCAATGTAAGCTTTCTTCTTCTTATTATTCTTAAAGTAATTTAGGCCTTTTGAATTTTTACTTTTGGCATCTTGAATCCATTTGGAAGTAATTTTGATTTTCCCTTTTTCTCTTGAATTTAATTCAAGCTTATCATCATTGTTACGGTTGGATTCTTGATTCAATTCTAAATTTTGAAAATCATTGCACAAATCTTTAGTAGATGCATCATTCAGTTCTTTATTCAAGCCTAATAATTTGTATTGCGACAACTCAATATTAAGAATAACATTTTCCTTTTTAATTCTCTCCATATTTTCCTTTAGAATTATGTTTTGATCCAACAAACCGAAAAATATGTTTTGGACATCATATCTAAAGGTGTTTATATAGGAGACATGGTCTTTGCTTACCTTGAGCTCCTTTTCTAATTGGAGACACTTAACATTACAATTTTCAAGATTTGCTTGTGTCTCTTTTAGCAACTCAATTAATTTATTTTTACTTAAATTGGATGGATGGATAGAAAATGAATTAGAAGTATTTACCTGCTTTTCCTTACCTTCGTGCGTAGCCATGAGACATAGGTTAGCTGTCTCCTCTTCTTCGGGAACAATAGTTTCATTTTCACTTTCAGTTTCTCCCCATGCAGCAATCATGGCCTTGCGAAAGTCGGTCTTGTTAAAGTTTTCTTTGTTCATCGGTCTTCTTGAATCTCTTGTCTTTCCCTTGCCCTTTTCATTCTTCCACATTGGGCATTCCTTGATGAAGTGTTCGGTACTTCCACATTTGTGGCATTCAAGATTGGTTTTTGTTCTTCTTTCTTTGTTGTTTCTTTGATTTGTATACCTGCTGTTCCTGAAGAACTTCTTGAATTTTCATACCAGTAAGGCAGCCTCTTCCTCATCGCATTCTGACTCGTCTTGTTCCCCAACTGCCAGGGCCAGTCCCTTGTTCCTGGAACTGTCGGCTGTTCCCAAATGTAATTCATGTGTCATTAGGGAACCAGCCAGCTCCTCTAGATTAAACTTTGTAAAATCTTTGGACTCTTGTATAGCAGTAACCTTGGCCCTCCAGCGCTCATCTTGAGGAAGGCTCCTAAGGATCTTTCTTACTTGTTCATCGGTGGGAATTATTCTTCCAAGAGAGACAAGTTCGTTTGTTATATTCGTGAACCTAGTAAACATCTCTTGGATGCTTTCTCTTGGCTCCATAACAAATCTCTCATATCTAGACATTAACAAATCAATTTTGGAACGTTTGACTTCACTTGTTCCCTCATGGGTAACAGCTAGCAAGTCCCAAATTTGCTTAGCAGATTTGCACCCCATTATTCTATTATGCTCGTTTGGTCCAAGACCACAGTGAAGTAACTTTATGGTAAGAGCATTTAGTTCCATTTTCTGAAAATCTTCTTTTTCAAATTCGGTTATGGATTTGGGAACAATTTCATTGTTGGAGTTAGTAGTGGTTACCTCAAAATCTCCGATTTCGATGACTCTCCAAACTTGATAATTTTCTGCCTTTATGAAGATCTCCATCCTATTCTTCCAGTAATTATAGAATTTACCATCAAACATAGGCGGTCTTTGTGTAGAGTATCCTTCTTCCATTCGCTCGTTCATAATTGACATTTTTGGGAACACCAGAATCTGCCCTCATGTTTCCTGATCTTCTGGGAACAGGGCTCTGATACCAATTGTAGACTCAATTAGGAACGGGAACAGCAACAAGAGGGGAGGTGAATTGTTGTTGTTGCTTAGTTCAAGCTTTTTGCCCTGTTTTGCGGAATTGATTGAAATAAACAAAACTTAAACTAAGTGCGAAATAATTAAAAGAGACAAACGATTTTTACGTGGAAACTTCTAGGCCTAAACAGAAGGAAAAACCACGACCCCTTGGGATTTCTAAAACTCCACTATGTTTAAGGCAATTAATCACAATTACAATAAACACCTTACTTCACTAGAAGCGAATCTCTAGGCCAATATCTCTCTCAAATTGCTTCACACAAAGCAATGAACTTAGCTTTACTAAAAGCTAAACTCCACACTAGCTTCACTCAAAGCTAACTAAATTCCCCCTTAGACTCACTCGAGTCTAATTACAAATACTCTCAAAAACCCTTACAAAAGGATAATAATTCTCTAAAATAAAATCAATGAGTTGCTCAAGAAAATATTATAAAATTAATTGGCAATTTTAAGAACAAAATATTTCTTGTAAAATCCAAAAATCGTATGAAAACTCTTAAGCACAAAACGTTGGATTTTCTTATCTCTAAAAACCGGAATTAACTTGCAATTTATAGAAAATAAGATTCCTAAGAAAATGGAATAATCCAATCCATTATCCCATTATCAAATGATCATGGGAGTAATGTGGATAATGCAGCCATACGGTTATTTGACTAAGTCAAACCAGACAGAAATAACCGCTGTCTTCTGTTCCCTTCAAGCAGCAGTTTCTTCAATAGCTGTTCCTGTTCCAGTACTAATTGCTGGAACGTTTTTGCTATTAATAGAAACGGTTAATCTTAGTGGGAATGGTTGCTTGCTAATTTTTAAGAATTAAAACCAGTTAAGAAGATAGCTAAGACTAATTCAAATCAGTTAGTTCTATATTTAACAAATCCTGGATTTACTAAAAATAGATCCTAAAATAAAGGATCTTAAAAATAAAAACGTTAATTCATTTTATTTAAGAAAAACGATTTGCCAATTAATTTAATAAATTATTACTGCAACAAATTAATTTTGTTAAATACATTAACAAAAAAAAATAATAATTAAAATATGATAATCAGAATTTTTAGTCAACGTAGTCAACCTTCAGCTCAAGAACAGTGTGCTGTCTCCAGACTTCAGTTTAGCTAGAACATCCAACTTGGGAACAGTAGATCTGCTGTCTCCATTTTACATCCCAAGCGATATACTTCTCCTAACATCAATTGAAACATTTTGACATGTACGTTTCCATAAGCTAAGGCATAGGTACTATCAACGATCATAATCATAATCGGATATGACCTGCACAATCTCTAAAAACATGTTCACTTAAATAAAGTGTAGTCATCATCAAAACTCAAGAGGTCCAACATTTACTACTGACGTTCCCTTGCTCTTGGAAGTTGAAGCATCATTAATGTTTCTTGCTGCCTTTTGTTTTTTTGTTGCCCCTCCCTTGCAAGTGGCGTTGTTGTGACCAAAATCATCATACTTCCCACATTTTATTGTCTTGCTCTTCTTTCCCTTCTTCTCTTCATCGTCACCTCTCTATCTGTTCCTACAAGGCCTACCAACACCTCTTTTGAGCATAGGAGGTAATATAGTAGTGTGTTCAGTAGCTGGCCACTTATCCTGGTCAGGGATAGGTTTAATGCTGTGACGATAGGCCAACTTATATTTCTCCACTGAATACCAATCATGAACCAATGATTGTGGATCAAGACCTTCATGAAGAATGGCTCTCATTGCATGCCTACATGGTATGCCAGTGAGTTGCCACACATTGCAAAGGTATGTGTGTTGGTTCAAACTGACAGACAGAGTTGATTTACCCTCCACCACCTCATACTCCCCTGGACATAAAAGCCCTGCAAGACCTACTCTCATTGCACAATACTTGAACTCTCTTCACAATGTTTGGACACAGCCTCTACCAATCTTCACACTTCTGCCTCCTTGCAGCTAACCTAACCATTGTCACTCTCTTAATTCCCTCTAACAAACTTAACACTGGCTTGCACCTGTCAGTTCCTAGGGTTGCATTGAAGCTTTCCACAAAATTTGTCTTGTTAATGTCACACTTCTATTCAGGATCAAATTTATGTTTTTTCCATCTCTCTTGTGGACCCAAATTAGCAAGCCATTTCCTTGCCTCAGGGTTGTTTTTTTCAATCTCATTCATGGCCTTTGCAAATGTGAAGGTTGAGAAGGCCCCACATGCTAGCCAAAACAGTTGCCATAACTTAGGTCCAGGAAAAGACTTCTTCCAGTTGGCACTGAGGTGTCTGCAACAATACCTTCTTTGCACCTTGGGCCACAAATCATTGAGAGTCTTGTCAATTCCCTGCATTTGAAAACACCATATTAAGATTAGGTTTAGAAGATTATGCATAATCAATGAAATACTAAGTAATAAGTGTTCTTACCTTCTGCCTGTCAGATATTATGCACCAATTGTCTCCCTTGTTACTTGGTTCAAGTACATGTCTAAGATGTTAAATGAAGAACTTCCAACTCTCTTCATCTTCACATGAAACAATACCCCATGCCAATGGAAATATTTTTCTTTGTTGCCATCAAGGGCAATTGCAGATAACAAAACACCACCTTAATTACCCTTTAAATGAGCCCCATCCACTCCAATAACACTTCTACAACCAGAAAAAGGTCATCCAGAGATGCCTTGAAAGATACAAAAATGCTCATAAATATTAGGGGTCTATCAGGATGTGTAGGGGGATACCAAGCACAATTTGCATATGAACCCTCGTTTTTTGATTTGATAACATCACAGTAAGATGGCAATGCACTGTATGATGTATCATGCCCACCATTAATGATACTCAAGACAATGTTCCTCACCCTATACAAGCTTGGTTGTGCCATCTGAACACCATATTTGGACCACAAAAGCTCATTTAAAGCCTTACCTGGGATGTCATTATTAGCTCTTATGTCCTCCAGTAAGGCATAGCATGCCCACTTCACTGTTACCATAGGGTTTTTGGTTTCTAACCCCAAGCATGTGTGTTCAGCATTTTGAATTTTTTTGATAGCCTAAGTAACACCATCAGGCAGCCTAGAAGCATGCAATCTCCACTCACAATTTTCTTCACTACAACTAATTGTGTACCTAAGTCTGTCTGCTTTATCAACAATCACTGAAAAACCAGATTGTATGCAATAATCTCTAATCATATCCCTCAAATGTTGCTTATCTGTAAAAAATTGCCACTTCTTAATCACAATGTTCCCAAAACCTTTGTCTGTGTACAATTCCCCGTTCTTATACAACTTAGTCAAATAATTATTAAAGTCATCACATTGATCTTCCCAAACTAGTCCTTCAAATGGATCAAAATGATTTGCATCAACATCTTCCATCCTAATTCCATCCTCTACCTCAGACTCTTTACCACTATCAACCAAAGACAAACTATCACTATCACTACTATGGAATGACATAGTTGGACTGAAAGATTCATCATATCACTCTCACTGAGCAAGGATCGTGTTCCAGATGCAGCAGCAGCCTCCTTATTCTGTTGCATTAGTCTTGCAGACTTTCTAATAACTGTCTTCTTAATTTCCTTTCTTTTCATAGTGGTCTTTGGGATTTTTTTGTTCAAACTAGAATTTTTCTTAGCATTTGTCTTTGGGGTTTTGTTTGGGGTTTTGTTTAGAGTTTTCTTTTGTGTTCTCTTTGGTGTTGCCTTCTCCACATTACCTTCATCATTACCTTGACTCTGGATAATATCATTTCCTTTACTATTAACTTCATCAGCTGGGTTTATCTCATTCAATAACTCAGCATTTTCAACGATAACATCATTGATGTTGCCAGGGGAGGTGGGTATATCTCAACATGTCTGCTACTCCTTCTCAAAACAGGAAATTTGGGCGTAAACTCAGTCTTTGTTGGATTCCATCCCTTAGGCTTCACAATCTGCAATGGGGTTGGAATGGGGTCCACTGCTATATCAAAATCATCTTCAATATCCATATCATCCTCAACAGCATGTTCCTCGGGTATAACAGGAGTTGGAATGGGGTCCACATCATCCTCAACACTCAACACAGGCCGTTTCTCATAGGGTTCACTAGAGGTTGTGTTGAAATACACGAAGATGGTCGAATGCAACAAGAGGGGGGGTGAATTGTTGTGTATCTAGCTTTACTTAGTTTTTCTTCTAATTTGCGGAATTTTAACAATCAAAATAAAGCTTAAACTTAAAAAGCAAGAGATAAAAAGGAGACAAAGATTTTACGTGGATACCTTCTTGGCCTAATAAGAAGGAAAACCACGACCCCCTCGGGATTTCAAAATTCTCACTATGTTTTAGGCAATCAAATACAATTACATAAAACAGTTTGCTTCACTTGAAGCTTCTCTACTCTAGGCCTAATTCTCTTTCTCTTCTTTCTCCTTCTCTTTCTCTTCTCACGTTTCACTTCTCTATTCCCTTAGACTTCTCATGAGTCTAATTACAACAAAACACTCAATAACCCTTACAAGGCCAATTCTCAAGAGATTAAAAATTAAAATAATTACTTAAGAAAAATATAATAAATTAATTGGCATTTAAAAACTGAAAATATTTTTCTTAAATGATCTCCCTTTAATGGACACTCTTGGATGGATATTCGGTTTGAGCAAAGTTCCTCCTATTTATAGTGAGAACAGCCAGCAGTTACCTTAGACACACCTCCCACTATCATCCACGTTCTCAAAACAAAAGGATAGTGGAATTGCCAATAAATAAATGTCCGGCTGTAATTTGCTCAAAGAGAAAAGCGGTTTCCTCAAGCTAAAAATAGCATAGGAATTAAAAGCACAAGATCCTAAAAAATAGGAGATCTTAATCTTAAGAAGAAAAAGTCTTACGCTATTTTTAGATAACCTAAAAATAGTTTAGCCAATTAACTTACTAATTAATTTAAGTAACTAATTTAAGTTTTAACCGTTTACATCAACTAAAAACAGAATAATAAAATAACTGCAATTTTCCAGTCGATATTTTTCTCCAGACCTGCTATGTAGGAACAACGTACTGTCTCCAGCTTCAACTTCTGTTAGATTGTTTATTTTAGGAACAGTAGACCGTCTGTCAACCTTAGCTTTAACTTCCTAAGCAGTTATCTAACTTCTTGAATATTTTAAGACACATACAACTTCCACGAACCAAGTCATAGGCTTCATCAACGATTTCAACAAAATCGGATATTCACCTACAAAACAATCTCTAAAATATGTTTGTTTATTTAAAAGTGAAGTCATCATCAAAACCTTAAGAGCCAACAGGTTGGAATTATCATAGCATCATCATCGTCATCTTCATCATCAGGTGCTGCAGGGGGAGGATTGGGTCTCAAATCTTTCTTCTGTGCATTCTGCTTTAAGGTTTTTCTAAGCTTCCTAGCATTATCTAACGGGGCATTAGGTTTAGAGTCCCCTACATGGATGCAAATATTGTCCTTGCCCTTATTTCTACTAAACATCCCCAACAATGCTTTATCATCAACTAGTTGAACATGCTTCTTTTTGTATACATAACTAAAACTGGGATGTTCAGGCATCAAATGTTCCTCCCTCTCAGCCTTATCCTAATAATCAATGATCATGTTTAGCAAGTTAACTAGGTCGACATCTTCAACAAAAACTTCTGTCTCTTTACCCTTGAATACAAATTTCAACACCACACTATCATTCATTTACAATCTATTAACACCAAAAACAGAAAAAAAATCCAACATCAATCATCCAATGCCCAACACATTTAGAATTCAAAAAAGCCCTAATTTTTAGGGTTTATTCCTTACAAAAACGACTCAAAACACTTTTAAACCACATAATTCAAGAAAAAAACCCTAATGATCGCAACATTTAAGACGATAAAATCAAAAAAAAATGCGACGTTATACTCGACATTGAGAGCAATAACTCAAACAACCCAACATCTTGCATGTACAGAAAAAAAAAATGAGGAAACATTAGGGAACTTACCAACGTCAAGAAAACCAACAATGAGAAAGATGAAGCTTCAGCAATGGCATAATCAACCCAGGAAGATGATGATGAAGACAGAGTAAGCAAGTACGGGTTAGGAGGGAAAAGGAAGAGGGAAAGAAAATGAATCAGAAACTAACCATGGTTGGTTTTTTATAACATTTAACGGGCATTTAAGGGAAAAAAGTACAATAGTGTCACGGTTGTAATTAGCGATATAGTTGGGGGTACCATTGGAATTAACGGGGGTACAATTGATAAATTGCTATAATATAGGGGTACTATTGATAATATCCCAAAATTACATGAACCCTAGCATTGTTTTTTGAAAAATTGCAATTACATCAAATCAATACAATATAAAACCAGAGGAAAAAAAATTTTAATCCAACTTTTAGGTAGTATTACTCCAATTCATTATTTATGTGTAAAAGACCCTTAATAATATATTACAATACATGAGAAAAACTAATAAAATAAGCGTTTAAGCCAATCATTAGAGAATATTGGATATAAAGCAATGATTTTTTTATTGAAAGTTTGTAGTAAAATTTCAATAATATTCAAACTGCTTGTTTTTCCACGTGTGATAGCATATGCAACAATTATAGTCACAATATTTTTCTTTTCCATCTTGACATTATATATTTTTTCCCAAAAAGCCTATTTAAATTTGGGTTTTGTAGGTGGATGTCCAACTAATTTTCTAGACTTGTGAGGTATTTAAATCTAAATACACACTTAAAGAAAATGTGGTTCAAAAAGTGAAAACGTTTGCCAAAACCATTACGATGCTAAGAACAATGCAAACAACAATGAACAAAACAACGTTTGACAATGTAAGCTAATCAAAAGGACACAAGGATTTAAGGAGGTTCACCCAATGATGGCTACGTCCTCCGTGGTGTGTAATTTCTGTTTATATTATATCAAGAATGAGTATAAACAACACTTCTCAAAGAAGAATTACAATTGAGTAAGAGATAAAAACAAAAGGCTATGTGTTTGGCTTAGGGGTTGTGTTTGATGTGTTTGATGTGTGAGTATGAGAGCCCTATATATAGTACTAGATACTAGAATATCAATAGCTCACTTGAATACATAGTTAATATTGAGTAATGAATAATATGAAATAACTCCAAGAACTTGAAAGGTCGAAAAACTAGCATTCCACGCATGTCAGAACATTCGCTCGACCGAAACAGGGAGCTCGCTCGGTTGAGCGAGAATCAGCAGCATTCTGGAGCATTCTGTCTGACCGCTCGACCTACCAAAATGACTCGCTCGGTCGAGCGGGTAGGTCGAGCGACCTTTCTGATCCTTCTGTCAGAATTCTGATCGAGCTACCATAAATCAAGTCCCTTCTTCTTCTTCATTAATCTTCATTAACACTCATAATTCATCATGAATACTCACCACATAATTACATCCATTTACATTCTACAAACCAAGAGTCACACACATAATTACACACATTAACTTGTGCACTCAAGTCACACATACCATTCATAACAAAAAGTCTTAGTTGTTGAGTTGCACATGGGACATCTGCCATCTTTAATGCGCCTAATGTAGATTAGAGTATCTCTTATTTTAATCTTATTTTGGTATGGAAGCCAAAAGATAAAACACTGTTTTGGGATTGAGTTTTATTCCATACAAAATTGTTTCAGGGAACATGAGAATTCTGTTGAGTTTAATTCCTTGTAGACATAACAATTGTATATTTTCCCATTTGAATCTAAAGAGCTATCTTCTCTATAATGTTATATATTTTTCTTAATGACTAGTTAGCGGTGAGACGAATTGAAACATAGTTGGTACTAATACTTATTAATATAGAACGGGCTAATTGTAATCTAGTAGCATACGAAAATTTTAGAGTACCAAACTTGAATTTTTCAGTCATTTTGTCACCAAGGAGATCACAATCAGCAGTTGATAATCTCTTGGATGAGAGAGGAACACCCAAGTACCTGAATGGGAGTGAGCTAAGTGGAAAGTGCAGTTTCTAAACTATATGCGTGCGTACTGCATATGGGATACCACTAAGGTTTACTGTTTATTTGGTAGTATTGGCACACAACCCTAAAGTAGTAGCTAAAGAGTTCAGTCCTTGACATAGATAATGAGCAGAATGCGACTCTCCTCTATAGAAGTGTATAAGATTAGGAGGAAAGTTAGGCGATTGAATGTTAACCTCCTACATCTGGGTGAAATTTGAACTGATCTGGTGAGCATACCATAATCATCATTCTAGAAAGATACTCCATCCCTACATAAAAAGAAGGGGAGACATAGGCTTACCTTGTCTAAAATCCCTCTTAGGTTTAAAAGTCTTCGAGGGACAACCAGTAAACATGAGAGCATTTTGAGTGGATGTAATGAAAACAACTTGGATAGCAACTATTCCTTGTATAGTGCTTCACTAGATTTTGGAAAAAGAGAATGTTATGGCTAATATTCCTCCCTTGCACAAAGGCACCTTGTGTTTGACAGATGATACTGCATAGATTCCGTTTCAATCTAGAGCAAATAAGCTTTAAGATACATTTGTGAAGGGTGTGGCTTCAAGATATGAGTCTAAAGTCTCGTGGGTTTGAAGGGCAAGGGACTTTAGAAACAAGGTTTATGGCTGTAGTATTCCATGATCTCAGAAGTTTACCATTGATGTTTGGATTGCATTGATCACATCTTGGCCCACCACAGACCAAGAGGCCATTTGGAACTTGCTATTAAAACCAGCTAAGCCAGAAGACTTGTCAATACTCCAAATAGCATTCCTTATTTCAGCAGCACTAAAGTTGAGGTCTAGTAAAGGCCACTACTCTTTAGATAGGATAGGGCCAGCTTGTATTGTCTGCATATTCAATCTTGCTCTATTTTCCATCCTATTGTATAAGAGGTTAGAGTAGTATAAAAGTAAAGATTGGCGAATACTCCAGGGATCACTGATGATTTTACCATCAATCATGAGCATATTAATGTGGTTGTGATACCTTCTTTGTTTAATGCTATTATGAAAGACGGTAGAATTTTCATTCCCATACTTAATCCAATCCAAATTTGCCTTATTGGATAACGAATGCATAATCCTCTTTAGTTGTTTTCAACTTTTGAGCTAAGGAATGTTCTATGTTAGCCAACTGATGGTTAAGAGGGTCCTTATAAAGGTTTGTCTGGGCCTCTACATACTCCTTCTCAACCTTACAAAAGGATGCTTGGATCGAGATGTGGAGGAATCTCCTTCAAGTTCAAATTTGAGCTTTCTCAACTTCTGCTGGATTTGGAAGCTCAAAAAACCTGAAATTTGTGCCTTCCACAATCCTTGAACAACATCAATAAAGAGTTCATTGTTAGCCCAAAAATTGAAGAATTTAAAAGGCTTGATACTACTAACCTGAGCGTAGATAAGAACTAAAATAGGAGAATGATCATAGCTCCCTTTAGGAATGAAAGATAATTCAACATTAGGGTAGGCATTATCCTACTAAATATTACATAAATATCCATAAATTTTGCTGAAAACTCTCTTTCCTCCTTGTTTATTGTTCCATGTATGGAAAAGACAACTTGGCCTATTCATTCATTGAAATTTCCTATATAGTTGAAATCTCCAAGGATGATCCAAGGTTCCAAACATGAAACAACAATTTTCTTAAGATGTTGTAGCATGCAGACTTAGACAGAAACGGGAACAGCAACAAGAGGGGGGTGAATTGTTGTTGTTACGAGTTTGAGCGTTTTTGCCCTGTTTTTTTTTTTTTTTTTTTGCGGAATTAATTAAAATAAATAAAGCTTAAACTTAGAGCGAAATAATGAAAGAGACAACACGATTTTTACGTGGAAACCTTCTAGGCCTAATTAGAAGGAAAAAAACCACGACTCCACGGGATTTCTAAATTCTCCACTATGTTTAAGGCAACTCGTTACAATTACATTAAATACCTTACTTCACTCGAAGTGCATGAACTAGGCCAACTTCTCTCTCAAATTGCTTCACTCAAAGCAACAAACTTAGCTTCACTAAAAGCTAAACTCCACGCTAGCTTCACTAAAAGCTATCTAATTCCCCCTTAGACTCACCCAAGTCTGATTACAAATATCACTCAAAATCCCTTACAAAAGGATAAAAATTCTCTAAAAACAAAATCAATAAGTTGCACAAGAAAATATTATAAGTTGATATTGGCAATTTTTAAAACAAAATATTTCTTGTAAAAATTCCAAAAATATTGCATGAATAGATGAAAGCTCATACGTTGGGTACTTAGAAATAGCCGAAATTGGATTGCTATTTATAGAAATAAACTTCCTAATAAAATGGAATATTCCAACCATTATTTCCTTAACCCAAATAATAAGGGGAATAATTTGGATCCTAAAATCCAAGTCATCCTATGGTTAGTCTCTAAAAACTAGGTTTTAATCTTGACAAAATCAAGCCCACGGTTATTTAAAAATAACCGTTGTTCCCAGATATTAATAATAGATATTGTTCCCTTTAGCAGCAGTTCCCATATACTAAAATTAGCTGCAGTTCCCTTTTCCAATTATAACCACGGTTTACTTTAGCTAAATTTAGATACGGTTGCCTTTAGCTAATAATAGAGACGGTTACCTATTACTAATATTAGGGACGGTTACTTTTAGCTAATAATAGCTAAGGATCCCTTAAAATCAGCTGTTGTTCCTTCTTAGCTAAATTTAGTCATTTACTAAACATAGATCCTAAAATAAAGGCTTATATTTAGAAAATCACACGTTAGATATTTTACAAAATACTTTGCCAATTAACTTTAATAAATTATAATTGCAACAAATTAACTTTATTTAATACATCAACTAAAAATAAAAATATAATTAAAAACAGAAATTTAGTAGACGTATTTTCAGTTGACTTCGACAAAGGAACGGTGTGCTGTCTCTAATCTCCAGTTTTGTTAGAACATCAAACTTGGGAACAGTAGACCTCCTGTCTCCATTTTATATCCCAAGCGATATACTCTCCTAACATCTTTTGGATCCTTTTGACATGTACATTTCCATAGACCAAGTCATAGGTGCTATCAACGATCATAGTCAAGATCGGATATTGACCTGCACACAATCTCTACTAACATATTTGCTTAAATAAAGTGTAGTCATCATCAAAACTCAAGAGGTCCAACAAATTCCCTCTTTTTGATGATGACAAACTTTTAAACAAACTTAGAATAAAATTAGAGTAAAATCAATATTATAGAGCATGTTAGAGATTAAAACAACTCTACATAACTTAGTAAATATAATTTACCAAGCATATTTTAAAGTAGATTACTCTTATAATAAGAAACTAATCATAACAAACTTACCAAGATTCTGAATAATATCAGATAGTATTATCAGAGCAAATAACAAATAATTTAGTTAATTAATTTGCTGTCTTGATGATCAGAGCTTAAAAACAATCAGTTAAAGAAAATCAGTTTGATTATAATTAATCAAAGCTGAACTTATCTCAATTTTATCAGAACATATGGATCAGAGTGTAAAGCAATTCAACTCAATTATTTTATATCAGAGCAAGCATTAGAGCATGTAAACTTTATAAAATTAATAGAGATAGAGCATAGTACTTAGCCTCAGATTCTCATATCATAACCTCAATCTTAATGCACAACAGAATAGACCAAATAGAAACTAAGCATACTCAAGCATTATTTAAGTTTGTGCCAAATATTCCCCCTTTTGACATCAATAAAAAAGAAGTAGGATAATCAAACCATAGCACTAAACATATAGCCAAAGATTGAATCAAGATGCAATGATCAAAAGCAAGTACCAATAAATGCAAGCATGATGAGCAGGGATTAAACTTCATAAACAGTTAGTAGCATAAAAGGAAATGTAGTTCAACAAAGTATAAATTACAGGAACTGTACCCCAGCTAGTACAATGAAAAACACAAAAAGATTGTTTGATAAAAGAGATGATTGCAACAAATGAAAAGATATTAAAAAGTATCAGGAGGAATTAAGATGCAGGAGCTTCATCATCCACATATTCTGTCTCCACCTATACTGTGTCGAGTTTGGCCCCCAGACATGCTTCCATCTGGTCCATTTGCACAGACAGCGAGGCTAGAGAGACACAAATTTCATCTTTAAAATAAGAAAGTTGAACTGCAATTCATTAAGTTTCAGGAGAATGGAGAATAGAGGGGCTGTAGGAACTATAGTGTCACCTAAGCCTTGGTTTGGTGAGGTGTGTACTGGTGGTGGTGAAGATGGTGTAGGTGACTGTGGTGGTGAAGGTGGTATAGGTGACTGTGGTGGTGAAGGAAAGTGATGGGATGAAGGTGTGGTTGGCTTAGGTGAGGAAGGATGGCTCGTTTCAGCTATTGTGTATGAGGTTGAGTCATCGTCAAGAATAACAACATGTCTTTTGCCTTTGGAAGCTAGCCTGCGACTCTTCCTAGGGGTTGAACCAGATTGTTGCTTGTTAGGCATAGAAACCTCCTCATTTTCCGCTTTTTCTTCCTCCACAGCTTCCTTCACAGTTTCCTTCTCAGCTTCCCCCTTACATGAAATTTCCTCCTGTTCCCTGTCAGAATGCCCTTCTGCCTTCTCAGTGGCAGTGGGAACAGGCTCATGTTCCTCCTTAATATTTAATTCTTTCTCCTCAAATTTTTCTTCTTTTTCTACTTCATTGGTGCCCTCCTTGTTGTCAGAAATCACATTAGATTGTTCACAAACATTCTCAAGAGTCTCATTTTCATTCAACTTAAGATGCAAGTTACTCAGATATACTTAGCACCTATTTTTTTATTTGGACCCATGGGAAAGTTTTAACCTTCAAGAGGAACACCTAGCTTTCTAAAAACCCAAGTCAACAAACCACCGTATCCTATCACATATCCTTTTGAAATACAATCACTCAAGTGAGAAATTATTAATGAAGGAAAGTTAATTTTGATGTTATTAGCCATACAGTAAATTAGTGTTGCATCTCACAGATTAACTTCACTGCGTTTGGAAGTGCGCGGCAAAATGAATCTACGTGCTATGTTATATAACAGTTTGTGCGTAGGAGACAGTACATTGTGGCTAACCTTTCCTCTTTTTTCATTTATGCCCAAATATTTCCAAACGTTTTTCTCATCAATCCCAGAAAAAACTATTTTTGACCCAACATAATATACATCAAATCCAATGGCAGGCACTCCTAGCCATTCTCCCAACATCAGACTATTAAATTCAATTTTGACCTCCTTAACAATACTCGTACAGACACCATTGTCAATAGAAAAGTTTGAAACGAACCCACACATCAATTCTGGGTACATTGGATTGCAACAGTGTTCTGCCATCAAAGATTCCCAGAATTGATTTTGTAAGATTGCGTGTAATTGAGGAAAAAAGGTGGATTCATACCATTGCTTGTCAAGACCAAATCCAACTATCATTTCTTTGGATAATTCTTCAGCGTTGATGGGAACAACAATTTTTGCCTTTTTTGTGGAAGTTGAAGACGATTTGTTCAAAGTAGAGTCTTTCTGTCTCTTTTTGCTTGCATGCATTCCAGAGGCAACAGGGGTTCCCTGCTGTTCCTTTGAAGATGACTCTGGTGCAGTAATTTGAGGTGAGAGATGAACTATTTTTAGTGGTTTAGGCTGTTTCATTTTGGGTGTGCGGTTGGATCTTTTACCGGATGATGATTTTGTGATTATCATTGTGATTTTTTGAGTTGGGGAAGAAGAATCGGTAGCAAATGAGAGGGTTTTCTGGTTACTGCAATATGGGTTTTCTGATTTTGTAATTTAGGGTTTGACGTGAGAGGGTGTTTATATTGAATGTGAGGGGACGTGTACTTAGGTGTTTCATTATGCTTCATTTATTTTATGCATGTGGACACAATGTATGAAAAGGAAATTGATGGATTTAGTGAAGAATTACGATGATCCGACTCCCATTTTTTAATTAAATTGCATTAACAAAAAAAATGCTGGAAAAAATATAAATTGAAGAATATGAAATAATTTTATGAGAATGAAATAAATAGATATTTTATGCTACTATTGTCTGATCAAATTAATCATGCCAACATGAGAGCATTCACAGTATATACTTTAAATAGTGCGTACCTGATGCTTTCTATAATTGATTTTTCAATCAACATTTTTGTGGTTGATTGACCTTTTCAATTTTCATTTTTCCTTTAAGGATCATGCTTGTCACTTACTTCAATGCAGCTTAATCATGCCAAGTTCCATTCTCATCTTTTCATATTGTTCCCTTGGAAGTGGTTTTGTCATGATATCTGCAACTTGCTCATTTGTGTTAACATGCTTGACTATTATATTTTTATTTTCAACATTATCCTTAAGAAAATGATGTCTTACATGTATGTGTTTAACCCTAGAATGATGCACTCGATCTTTGCAATGCAGATGGCACTGGTATTATCACAATAAATAGGAACACATTCAAACTTAATACCAAAATCTCTTAGCTGCTGTTTTATCCAAAGCATTTGGGAACAGCAAGCTACAGCTGCTACATATTCAGCTTCGGCAGTGGATAATGCAACGATGTTTTGTTTCTTGGAACACCATGAAACTAAACATGAGCCAAGAAATTGTACCATACCTGAAGTACTTTTTCTGTTCACAAGATCTCCTGCATAATCTGCATCACTAAAACCAAATAGGGACAAGTCATATGTTCCCTTCAAATATCATAAAATTAGTTTTACTGCAGTGAGATGTGATTCTTTAGGATTGGATTGAAATCTAGCACATAAGCCAACACTGAAAGCAATGTCGAGTCTACTAGCAATTAGATATAACAAAGAGCCAATCATGCCTCTACACATAGTTTGATCAATATTGTTCCATTTGGGTCTTCATCTAATCTAACATTTATAGCCATAGGTGTATTGTTGGTTTTAGCATTATTCAAGCCATATTTCTTGAGAAGTTCTTTTATATATTTTGGTTGGTGAATAAAGATATCATTAGTTGTTTGTTTAATTTGTAACCCAAGGAAGAAGTTTAGTTCTCCCATCATACTCATTTCAAATTCATTACTCATTAGGTTAGCAAATTCTTTACACAGCAATTTATTGGTGGATCCAAAAATAATATCATCAACATATATTTGAACAACTAAAATTTCAGAACCTTTATTCTTAAAAAATAAGGTTTTGTCAATTTTACCTTTAACAAAGTCATTTTGGATTAAGAACTTTGATAGTCTTTCATACCATTGCCTAGGAGTTTGTTTCAAGCCATAAAGAGCTTTATCAAGCTTGTAGACATGATCAAGACAAGAGGTATTTTCAAAGCCTAGGGGTTGTTCAACAAAAACTTCTTCATCATGAAAACCATTTAAGAATGCACATTTCACATCCATTTGATATAATTTAAAGTTCATGAACGCAGCAAAAGAAATTAAATTTCTAATAGCCTCTAACCTGGCTACCGGAGCAAATGTCTCGGTATAATCAATACCTTCTTGTTGATTGTACCATTTGACTACGAGCCTTGCTTTGTTTCTTACAATTATTCCATGCTCATCTAGTTTATTCCGAAATACCCATTTCAAACCAATTACCATTTTGTGTTTTGGTTTGGGTTTTAAATGCCATACTTTACTTCTTTCAAATTCATTCAATTCATCTTGCATGGCAACGATCCATTCGGAATCTTTTAGAGCTTCTTCGTGATTTTTGGGTTCAAGTGATGACAGGAACGCAAAGTGTGCACAAAAGTTTCTCATTTGGGATCTGGTTTGTGTTCCTTTGTTCGAATCACTTATGATCAAATCAAGAGGATGACATCTTTGATATTTCCAAGGTTTGGGCACAAATTCTCTTGTAGGAACAGTGATATGCTCTGGATCATTCGGTTGATTAATGTTCTGTTCAGCGACTGGATCAGTTTGCTCATCTGTGGGAACAGCTGGATTGGGAACAGTCTGCTGGTCCTGATGTACTGGCAGTTCCTGATAATGATCAGATCTTTCTGCTTCTTTTGGAAACGGCTGTTAACCTGCTGTTCCTTGATCTTGCACTTTCATTTCTTCATCATCATCCTCTAGATTTGCAAGACCTATTTTAAAATTATTTATATCCTGTTCACTTGTCAAAAAGTTAGTTTCATCAAAAATTATGTGAACGGATTCTTCCACGCTCATTGTCCTTTTATTGTAAACTCTGTAGGCTTTACTATTCAATGAATAGCCAAGAAATACTGCTTCATCACTTCTTTCATCATTCTTTCCTATATTACGTTTTCCATTTATATGAACAAAACATTTGCATCCAAACACACGAAAATAGGAAATATTTGGTTTAACACCTTTAAGTAATTCATAGGGTGTCTTTGAGGTGATGGGTCTAATCAGTACACGATTCAAAATATAACATGCAGTATTGACAGCCTCGGCCCAAAAATTTCATGGTAGACCACTAGCAATTAACATGGTTCTAGCCATTTCCTCTAAGATTCTTTTTTTTCAACTACACCATTTTGTTGTGGTGTTCTTGGTGCGGAAAAATTATGACTTTTTCCATTTTTTATTTTATTAGCGAAAGAAACAAACTCATTAAAAGCTTCCTCTTTACTAATTAAAAATAAAGTCCATGTAAATCCACTATAATCGTCAACAATAACAAACACATATCTTTTGCCACTTCGGCTTTGTATTCTCATAGGTCCACACAAATCCATATATATTAATTCAAGCGGTTTAGAGGTGGTCACAACATTCTTTGATTTAAAAGATGACCTTACCTGTTTTCCTTTAGCACAAGGATCACAAATTTCATCCTTAAGGAATTTTATAGCTGGTAGTCCTCTTACTAGGTCTTTTGATCTTAATGTATTAATCAATGTATAGCTAGCATGACCTAGTCACTTATGCCAAAGAAGTGGGTCGTCTTCTATAACACTTAGACACGTTAGACTGGTTTTGGAAACAGTGTCCAGGTCCACAACATAAGTGTTCCCTTTTTTGGTTCCTTCTAAAACAGTGTCTCCTGTGTCATTCCTAGAAATAATGCACTTTTCAGAAGTAAGTTTACAGAGTTACCTTTATCGCAAAATTGAGAAACGCTAAGTAAGTTATATTTCAAATTCTCGACTAAAAATACATTATCGATAGCATGGGAACTTGACCTTCCAACTTTTCCTTTGGCGATTATCTCACCCTTCATATTGTCACCGAAGGTTACTGTTCCCCCATCATAGGCTTCAAGTGAGAGAAATTTAGATTTGTCACCCGTCATGTGCTTGGAACACCCACTGTCGACATACCATGAGGTATTCCCCCTCACTTGGACCTGCAAAATAATTAATTGTTAGTTACAGGAACCCAGACTTTCTTGGATTCCTTGTCGATTTTGCATGAATCATCTTTTTCAATCCGTAAGTTGTCGACATAGTTTCTGTTGGAGACAGTGTGTTGTTCCCTTTTGGTACACTGGTCCTTTAGATGACCAGTTTTTCCACAGAAGGAACAGATCCTGTCACTAGGGAGATCAACGTAAACCTTTTTATTCTTGTTATTCTTAAAGTATTTTAGGCCCTTTTATTATTGGCATCTTGAATCCATTTGGAAGTAATTTTGATTTTCCCTTTTTCTCTTGAATTTAATTCAAGTTCATTTTTATCATTGTTGGATCGGTTGGATTCTAGATTTATTTCTAAGTTTAGAAAATCATTACACAAATCTTTAGTAGATGCATCATTTAATTCCTTATTCAAGCCTAACATTTTGTATTGCGTCAACTCAATATTAAGAATAACATTTTCCTTTTTAATTCTCTCCATATTTTCCTTTAGAATTATATTTTGGTCCAACAAACTGAAAAATTTATTTTGGACATCGGATGTAAAGGTGTTTATGTAGGAGACATGGTCTTTACTTACTTTGAGCTCCTTTTCCAATTGAAGACACTTATCACTACAATTTTCTAGTTTAATTTGTGCCTCCTTTAGCAACTGTATTAATTTATTTTTACTCATTTTGGATGGATTGACAGAAAATGTGTTAGAAGTATTTACCTGCTTTCCTTTGGAGTTCTCCTCCTTGCTTTCATGCGTGGCCATGAGATATAGGTTTGCTATCTCTTCCTCTTCGGGAACTATGGTTTCATCATCACTTTCAGATTCTCCCCATGCTGCAATCATGGCTTTGCGAAAGTCTATCTTATTAAAATTTTCTTTGATTGGCGGTCTTCTTGAATCCCTTGCCTTTCCCTTGCCCTTATCATTTTTCCACATTGGGCAATCCTTGATGAAGTGCTCGGTACTTCCACATTTGTGGCATTCAAGATTGGATTGTGTTCTTCTTTCCTTGTTGTTTCTTTGATTTGAATACCTACTGTTCATTAAGAACTTCTTGAATTTTCGTACCAGTAAGGCAGCCTCTTCCTCATCACATTCTGATTCGTCCTGTTCCGCTGCTGCCAGGGCCAGTCCCTTGTTCCTGAAACTGTCTGCTGTTCCTAAATTTAATTCATGCGCCATTAGGGAACCAGTCAGCTCCTGTAGATTAAACTTTGTAAAATCTTTGGACTCCAGTATGGTAGTGACCTTGGCCCTCCAGCGCTCATCTTGAGGAAGGCTCTTAGAGATCTTCCTTACTTGTTCATCGATGGGAATTATTCTTCCAAGAGAGACAAGTTCGTTTGTAATGTTGGTGAACCTTGTGAACATCTATTGGATGCTTTCTCTTGGTTCCATAACAAATCTTTCATATTTAGACATCAACAAATCAATTTTGGAACGTTTAACTTCACTTGTTCCCTCAAGGGTAACAGCCAGCAGGTGTCAAATCTGCTTGGCAGATTTACACCCCATTATTCGATTGTGTTCATTTGGTCCTAGACCACAGTGAAGTAATTTTATGGCAAGAGCATTTATTTCCATCTTCTGAAAATCTTCTTTTTCAAATTCAGTTATGGGTTTGGGAACAATTTCATTGTTTGAGTTAGTAGTGGTTACCTCAAAGTCTTCAATTTCGATGACTCTTGAAACTTGATAATTTTTCGCTTTGATGAAGATCTCCATCCTATTCTTCCAATATGTGTAGAATTTTCCATCAAACATGGGTGGTCCTTGAGTAGAGTACCCTTCTTCCATTCGCTCATTTATAATTGACATTTTGGGAACACCAGGATTCTGCCTCAGGGTTTCCTGATCAAATAGGAACAGAGCTCTTATACCAATTGTAGACTTAGACGGAAACGGGAACAGCAACAAGAGAGGGGAGGTGAATTGTTGTTGTTACGAGTTTGAGCGTTTTTGCCCTGTTTTTTTTTTTTTACGGAATTAATTAAAATAAATAAAGCTTAAACTTCGAGCGAAATAATGAAAGAGACAACACGATTTTTACGTGGAAACCTTCTAGGCCTAATTACAAGGAAAAACCACGACCTCACGGGATTTCTAAATTCTCCACTATGTTTAAGGCAACTCGTTACAATTACATTAAACACCTTACTTCACTTGAAGTGCATGAACTAGGCCAACTTCTCTCTCAAATTGCTTCACTCAAAGCAACAAACTTAGCTTCACTAAAAGCTATCTAATTCCCCCTTAGACTCACCCAAGTCTAATTAAAAATATCACTCAAAATTCCTTATAAAAGGATAAAAATTCTCTAAAAATAAAATCTTTAAGTTGCACAAGAAAATATTATAAGTTGATTAATTGGCTATTTTTAAAACAAAATATTTCTTGTAAAAATTCCAACAATATTGCATGAATAGATGAAAGCTCATACGTTGGATACTTAGGAACAGCCGAAATTGGATTGCTATTTATAGAAATAAACTTCCTAATAAAATGGAATATTCCAACCATTATTTCCTTAACCCAAATAATAAGGGGAATAATTTGGATCCTAAAATCCAAGTCATCCTACGGTTAGTCTCTAAAAACTAGGTTTTAATCTTGACAAAATCAAGCCCACGGTTATTTAATAATAACCGTTGTTCCCAGATATTAATAATAGATATTGTTCCCTTTAGCAGCAGTTCCCATATACTAAAATTAGCTGCAGTTCCCTTTTCCAATTATAACCACGATTTACTTTAGCTAAATTTAGATACGGTTGCCTTTAGCTAATAATAGGGACGGTTACCTATTACTAATATTAGGGACGGTTACCTTTAGCTAATAATAGCTAAGGATCCCTTAAAATCAGCTGTTGTTCCTTCTTAGCTAAATTTAGTCATTTACTAAACATAGATCCTAAAATAAAGGCTTATATTTAGAAAATCACACGTTAGATATTTTAGAAAATACTTTGCCAATTAACTTTAATAAATTATAATTGCAACAAATTAACTTTATTTAATACATCAACTAAAAATAAAAATATAATTAAAAACAGAAATTTAGTAGACGTATTTTCAGTTGACTTCGACAAAGGAACGGTGTGCTGTCTCCAATCTCCAGTTTTGTTACAACATCAAACTTGGGAACAGTAGACCTCCTGTCTCCATTTTACATCCCAAGCGATATACTCTCCTAACATCTTTTGGATCCTTTTGACATGTACATTTTCATAGACCAAGTCATAGGTGCTATCAACGTTCATAGTCAAGATCGGATATTGACCTGCACACAATCTCTACAATAATATTTGCTTAAATAAAGTGTAGTCATCATCAAAACTCAAGAGGTCCAACATAGCATTTCAAGTCTCTCCTGTTTATGAGTAGCACCATAAACAAAAGAGCAATATAAAGGAGTACCAAAAGAAGGGTTTACCTCTACATGCATAATTTGACTACTATTGAAGATAATATTAACCACCATTTCATCTTTCCTCCATCCCATCATAATTCTACCTTTATTGCAACAAGCTAAATTATGTGAAAAACACCACCCAAAAGTCTTTGGTAAAGCTGACTGAGGTTTTGGTCCTTCACCTTTGTTTCTAAGAGACCAAACAGGCTAATATTATGGTGAGCGATAAAACGAAATACCTCAGATTGTTTATTTTAGCCATGTTTAAACCCCTTACATTCCAAGCAAGAATTTTATTCATTATAGGATGAGGTTGAGCTCGCAAACCTATTTCATCAAAAAGTTCCACAAAGTAATGAAAAATGTTCTGCTTAGTTAAGGCTTCAAATCCATTGCCAGTAATGAGCAAGACAACAGCTACAGAACTTTCAGCAGGCTTTTTTCCAGCAGATTTCTTTGAAGTTTCCAATTGAAAACCATAATCATCAGTAGGGGTGAACATTGGTCTAAGCCCAGATCGGACTGCAACCTGTTGGACCGGAAGATCGATTTTGAAAATTTGAGACTCGGAGATCGCACTTGTTAAATTTGGTTCGATTTCGGTTCAACCCTTAAAACTACCGGTCCAATCCAGGTTTGGACCGGTTGGACTGGCTAACTTAAATCTTTAGTATATTTGTTACATTTCGAAGGTTTCCAATCATATTTTACTTTCACAACCACTAATTCACCGTCTTCATTTGTGAAAGAAATTGTATCAAAGCATACACTATTTTTGTTTAACTCGGCTAGGACAAGTGCAAATTGCGTATGATCTTTATTGATTGTACCATTAACAACTCCAACGAAAATACCCAGCATACCCACAATCATCCTCAAACATCTATCTCCATAGTAATGTATCCCAAGCTTAGGAAAGCTTACCCATACAGGGATAGTAAAAAGGTTTCCTTCTCATATGATATATTCTTCAACCAAGATTTTACTATAAAGGGTTTTTTTATCAAACAAAATCCCATTAGACTCATAGGCAGTATCTAATTCTTCAGCAATTTTCAATCTAACAAGGATCACACCCTTAACTACTGTCCCTATTTTATCAATTTCAGATGTACTGCATATTCTTCTGACAAACCCCTCAATAGCATATAATGGGGGGTTTGCTCCAAGCACATAACAAACAGTAGAGGTTTCCCAAAATTTAAGTTCACCTTCAATATACTCATAAGGTATTTTAATAGGTGTAGGGTAAATTGGGGATGACCCTAAATACATAAAATATAAACATAAGTTATAACAAAATACCTCAACCTAACTTCCAAATAATTAAAATATACCTTATCTTAACATAAAAATCAAATTGATGGAGTTTGGATAGAATGGGACAAGGTATTTATAGAACATATATCAACGGTTAGTTTTCAAATTTACAATGGCTAGTTTGAATAAAAACCACAAGAGAAAGTCAAAAAAGGTTAAGTTTTTGTTCGCTGTAAATAATATAAAATAAAGAAGACCTGGTTAAACAAGGTCAAACCTTTGTTCACTGTTACTACAGCGAACAAAATTTGACCCTGTTTGACCAGGGCTTCCTTTGTTCGCTGTTAGTAACAGCGAACAAAAGGCTTGACTTTTTTTACCACAAAGCTTTTGTTCGCCATTAGTAACAACGAACAAATCCAAACCTCTGCTCTAGGATTAGAGGTGCTTACTTTTAGAAATAAGTTTTGCCAAAGCTTATTAATTGATTTTCTTTGATTAAAAAGCTTATCTATTTCAAATTTTCGCCCATCACACGACCTTCATCTCTTCAACACATGGATTCATCATCCGTTCGTGAATGCACGGATCCCCAAATTAAATCACCTTAGACATGTCTTAGAAACTTATTACATGTTTCTTTCTTAAATCAAAATAAATAAAATTAAAATATAATTAATCATAAATCCTAATTGCGTAGTTATAATTATGACTTTATTTTAGTCTGATGGGTTATAGTAAAATTTTAATATTATGAAGATATATGATCCAAATAAAATTTCAATTAACTATAATTTTTACAAATAACCTTTAATAATGCAATGTGTCAAAAATACCTGTGAAGCAATTATTTATAGCAGAGGTAAACGTATGTCTTTAATCTGTATGTGCTTTATTTCACCCCCTAACGATACTTCTACGAGTAAGATTTTAATAAGCAAACTTAAGTCTCATTGAGAAGTAACTGCTTAGCTACATTGATGATCTAAGTTATTATGTGGTGTTTGGCATAATTACTTGTCTTTGACACTTTTATCTTATTTTGGTATAAATAGATACTAAGTAAATTAGATGGTTGAAACATCTTTTTGTTATTTATTACTCAAATAGCATACTGAGAATCAGCCGTTCAAACCAGCTAATTTTATCAACAACAATCATCTATTGCTTGCTAAACACGCTTACAATATTGCAAGTCATTGCTCATAACTGAATTATGTGCCACATCATCTTGGAGATACTTCACCAAACATCTCAATTGTCACAACTCAATAATAAAAACTGTTAGTAAATGATATAAATCACAGTTTCTCATAAAAAAAAAGGCCTTTTATTATCACATATTTGATAGATACTTATATTTAGCTACATCGAATCATAAAACACCTAAATGCACAACAATCATCCCTCACTTTCTCTCCAGTTTCTAATAATACAACAAATAAAAGCCGCCAAAAAAGCTGACCTTTGAACGCAAACTAATAAACCGACAATCCCCTGCTCACTGCTCCATTTCCGAGCACTGGCACAGCAACAGGCGCGACTCTATAGTCGAACACATTGAGCTTCTTAAGTAGTGTGTTGATGAGATCACCTGCAGCATATCCAACACCGAAGACAATGAATCCCATACATATGTAATAGAAGACTGTTTGAAAGTACTTTGGAGGCCTTCGGACATGCGCCTTCCCTACAGAAAGGATTGCTATGCAAACAAGTGAAGCAGCTGCAAGTGTTGTGAGCTTATAATTCTTGTTATCGCTTTTGCTGAAGGAAAAACCATAGATGATAGGAGATATTAGACCAAAAACAACATAGGATAACATGGCAACAACTGCATGCAGCACAAAGTTTTCTGGCCTCCCAAGCTGTTGTTCATAACGCTCCAATGCATGCTCATGTTTTAGCACCCTTATCTGTAAGGTGAATGTAACGTAAATTTATGATTCATGACCCGTGAGATGCAAAACTTTTGCAAGGGGTTGATTTAGAAATATTTTTTCACTAGAGCTCCTTTGATAGTTACTAAGGGCCAATCGAAAGCGGTCTCTTTGTTTCAATAGGTGTAAGCCACTCAATAGCATTGGTTAATGAAATGTTATTATAAGTATGAATATTCTTTAGTCTATTCTGCATTGATGGCTTTGATTCCTTGATTCTTAACGATTAGAGCAAGCGCCAAATCAACCTCATGTGGAGGGACTTCAGGATACACTTCGGGATACCATGATGACAGTGCAACGAAGAACAAAAGCGAAGCAGCAAGGTATGAGGTAAGCCGCTCGACTGGTCAAGCATAAATGGATCGGTCGAGCCAAGCAGCAAACCAAACCAGTGGCTACTAGAGTCTCGCTCGATAGGTCGAGCAAGAGGCACTCGGTCGAGCGGTGTTCAGCATCAGTTTTTTGCGACATTCTGTTTTGCGGGCTGTTTTCCTTGGGCTTCAAGGGTTTGGTCTTAGGGCTTTTAATATGTGCTAGGCTATATAAGAGATGCTTAGAACATTACTAGGAGTAAGAGGTGAGGCAAATACACTAGAGAAACTAGGGCATCGGCCATTAGAGTATTCTCCTTGTATTAGTGCCATTTGTGGAGTTTCACCATTAAAGGTTAAACCTTTATGGGTTAAGAGTGAGCTCTTAACTAGCATAAGTTGAGTCATTAGTGTAATGTTGATTATATTAATGATAACATACTTTTTTTGGGGGGAGGTATCATTTGATACCTCATACACACATTGTTGCTTGTTGTTTGATTTTCTTTTGTTTATGCTCTGTTTTTCACTCGTCTTCTACATCGGTTTCTACCATTTTGAGGGTCCTAGTCATTCTCTTTTATTAACTTTTTTCATATTAGTACTAACATTTTACAACCCTTTTGGTAGTCGATATTAAATAGTAGAAATGGTAATGAAAATTTAGTGTAGTTTTGAAAGGAAAATTTCTTGAAAAGTTTGATTCTCATGCTTGTTTTTACTTCAATCATCACATTTTCTTCAAAAAAGGTTCATTGAAATTCATTATCATTTAAGAATGTGATATTAGATGATAATGGTAAATTGTGAATAAAAAAACATTTTTATGATTAAAGCATCAATACCACAGAATTGACATGATACATTTTTTGAAACTTACATTTCACCATTCTCATTATTAACATTTAGTACCAACAATTAAACGAGTTATCAGTGTTTTCAAGCTCTAACATATTCCAACCAAGGATATCTAGTATTGGTAAATATATCTATCACAAATTCTAACAAAAGTTGATTGAAAGAATTCTCAAGCATAATTATCTAACCTCTAGAAACCAAAATTTTGGCACCCTAATCTAAATCATTTTCTTAAAAACAATCTTGAAGTTTAGGTTATTTATAAATTAGCTGCAAAGTCGATATTTACGAGTTATAACCACTACAGACCAAAAAGCATAAGCATAGTAACTATCTCAACAAATTCTGATCAAAATCACCTCGTAATCTCTACAATGACATTTAACCAAACGACTTTACCTTACACCCTCAACCCAACCTAGTTAATCTAACGCATCTTCTCATTTTCTCTCATCTAACACATCTACAACAATGACTTTCTTGAAGCTTCAACAATTCTTTAAGCCCATCAATGGCATTGATTTACAATTAGAATTGCTAGTGTGGAAACTAAAACGGGATTCTAGTATATTAAATTATATAAATTTGGAATGCTCCATAAATATGATTTGTATCGATTTTTTAAATGTAGTGGTTCATACATAAAGAAAAGAATTATGTGACACAATCTTAATTTGTCTAATTTTTCGATTGTGAGGAGAACCAAATGAATTGGAGTTTCGATTTGTGAGGGAGAGAAAGAGGAGAGAGATTGATGGGTTTAAAGACATTGTAGAAGATTCAACGTCGGAGATGGTTTAGATAGAAGAGAATGAGAAGATGGGCTAGGTTGGCTTTAGTGTTAAAAGGTAAAGTGGTTTGGTCAAAAATCATTTCAGAGTTTAGCAAGTCATTTTATTTTCTATCACCAGAATCCGGTGAGCTAGCACATTGATTTGTAGTGGCTATTACTTGTAATAATGAACTTTGCGGCTAACTAATACATAAGTTATAAACTTCAAAGCTGTTTTAAATAAATGATTCTCCTGATTCATATCTATAAATTTTATCATGGGTTGAAGAGTTGGTGGAGGGAGAATTTGGAATATAGAAAAAAAATAAGTTGAAATGTTACTGATATTAAGCTGAAATGCCACTTACATTATGAAAAAGAACAATTAATCCTCCAAAAACGTTTGCTAGCCCCAAAGCTACAATATTTACTGCAACACAAATAAGGCAACATTGTGCAAGTTACAAAGCATCCAACAGCACGGATTGAATAATCTAATGATTATGTGTGTAAAGTTACCAGCATTATAATGCAATCAAAGACTTGTTGAATCTTAGGAAACTCACATGTGGTGGCATCTCCACCGGCTGCTGAGGTAATAACACTTAAGCTGATGATGCATTCCAAGAGACCTCCATATACAATAGCTTTTAATATGTCCACACCAATTCCAGGTATCGGAGGTTCATGTAAATGTTGAATTAGTGGTTCCTCAACGTCAACTAAAGGCCTTGATCCAGATGCAGATACACCAGGTTGCATATCTGAAGGCTGAGGCTTAGGTGGATCAGGCATTTCTACGATCACATCTCCTGTATTATTTTTACATTTTGAGTCAATGGTATTGGTGACAAAAACCTTTTTTCCAATTGGAAAGGACTTCAGGTCTATTCCCCCCAACATATTTTCAGTTCAATTATGTTTTCTTTAGTTTTATTCCATACATCACTTTGACTCTCATATTTTCACTACCCCACAAGTTTAGTCTGATTTTGTTCTAATAAGTCAAAGTTCAAAGTTCACTTCAGTTTCATCAGTTGTAAAGAACATGATCTCAATCCAGCTAGCCCACAGTCCCCAAGAGGAAACATACAGAATAAAGAAATAAAGACGGAATCTTAGATTTAGAATGAAAAATGAGAGATACCTTTTGGAGGAGTCGAAGGAGGTTCTGGCAGATCGAGCTGTGATGGAATGTCTCCATTATTACGTACACAAGCAGAAAAACAGCCTCTTAATAGTTTATATATAAAAACTGAACCGTGCAGCTTTTTTATTTAGAGCCGAGAGATACCTTCACCAGAAATTCTGGGATTTACAGGCTTACGTACTATGAGTTGTCCTACGGAATTACAGATATAAATACATTAATCTTTTATTTTCTACTTATTCACTTAGAGATAAAGAGGAAGTCCAAAGGAATAGAGAAGGTATGAGGCTATACCGGGTTCATCTTTTATAGGAAGTTGTGAAATAGGATATTCTGTTGTATCTGAATCAGAACAAACAGAAGCCTAATGAGTCTCTGAACCACAGCTGGAGAATTGATTATTTACGTGAATATAGAGATGAAATTTGGCGGAAGAGAGCAATGGGCTACCTTTAGATGGTGCAGTAGAAAGATCACTCTCATAGTTTTGGATTCTTGTACCTGCATAGTTGAAATTAGAGGTGATAAGTCTCCAAAGTACACATTTCCAAAAATCATTCATGTATATAGTAAACTAATTCGCAGCTGATAAAAAATTAAAAATTGGGCAGGAATGAGCATGGAAAAGATATGTACCGTCTTCATTTGTTGGTGGAGGATCGGTATCTAGAGAGGATATTGGCTCGTCTGCATAGTATAGAATTGTCAGAAAATACAGTTTGACTTTTAAACCCTAGATACAGCATTTAGTCTTGATGCTGTCTGTAAAATCAATTCGAAAACTAGAATTGGTTTTACAGTTGAGAATTTTGGATTATAAAAAAGAAGGATGTTGATAGCTCCAAATTTTAATACATCTGGGAACTTCATGCTTCATACAGAAGAAACAATGATAGAATCCTATCTAAAAGGCTTTCTGCTTATTGACACAATTTACTTGTTTGAGGTTCTTAGAGCAAGGAAAATGATTTGTAAATGACACTCAACCTGGCTTCTTTGGAGACTTTTGGTTAGCTTCACCCATGTCAGGAAGCAGAATGGAAAACATGTTCCCATCAGTAAAAAGGTCATTAACTCCACATAGAAAAGGGTCAAGCCCAAACATAGCAAGTTACTACGACGTGCTCAAGTGTTGTGAGTGAGCGCTTAGCACAAGATAGCGAAAAAGAAGTACCCCCTTTAGATGTTACAATAGAAAACAAATTGTGTGTTAACATCTTTTTACAAAAACTTTGTAATGCTGATTGATTAGAGAGGATAAGAAGATCTTAAACAATAATGTCATGCCTGCCTTAATATAAAATAGCAATGATAACCTATAGCTCAAATAGATCATATAATTGACCACATAAAAGGGAGGGGGGAATTAATGACAGGTTGTTATGATATAAACAGAAAGGGAACCAATTTAAGACGGTTACAATTAGAAAGTGTATAATAGGAATTAGGATTAACTAAATGAGTACTTGACTAAGGCATGATAAGAGGAAGAAGATGAAGTCATGAAGTTCTTTTGCACACAGAAACAGGAAAAACTGTACTATACTGCTGAACCTGTATAGTACAATTAGGAAAACATCAGCAACCTATATGTTTGTCTTTAGATCCATTGAGCAGAATTATGCTAATTTATAGTGATGACAATTTCTATATATGCAGAAATAGGTTTTGATTCATGTAGGGACTTTTCTTTTGAAAATGAATTGATTCCCCGATGGAGGTTTAAGGCTTAAGCAATTTCATGTGACCACGTCACTAATAAATTCAGAGGGTGATTGGAGATTTAATTAAGTGATGAAAGTGTTTCCAACTTGCTTTTGGGAGGGAGAAGGTTGGTGAAACTGTCACATCTTACGAAAATACCTTCCTCAAAAGAAAATGATGTGCCTTATTTAAAGTACGAAAAATACACATTAGTAATCCAATCTATAGTCTATTGAATCCACCTTTCAATAATTCTTGAAGAATGTCACATATTGCATGTGTCCACCGAATATATACTCAAATTACCTTTAACCAATCAAACAAGTAGCAACCTTATATTTAAATTTTTTTTTCCTTTTATCCCCACAATATATGCTTGAATGAATCGGTAAACTTCTTCCATATTCTCCACAAATTTTCGAATCTCAATTACTACCCATACTTTTGCATTATCTATTATTACCCATAACTTATCCTTCCATATTCTCCGATCACCATTACTGTCACATTTTACGATTTTGTTGGTGTTCTTTTTCTCCGATCTATATTATTGCTCAAAACTTCTAAGTGTCAAGTCATGCTTTCGCTCAAAAAGTCATTTATCTCCATAACTTTTTCATTTCCATTAGCCTTATAATTAGACATTGAAATATTGCACAAGACTCTTTCAGATGTTCTGAAGAGGCAAAACTTGAACTGAGCAATAATATTGTACTAAACATATTTTCAACAAAACTTAAACACATTAGCACTATATAAGTTTACCCATTTAGTTGCGTAGAACTAGTTCAAAACAAAAAAGATATCATAGCTATAAAAAATCATCACTTTTAAAAATCATAAGCTTTTTCATTTAGAGTAATGAAATACACGATCAAACCTAGTTTAGTCACATCATTTCAATTAAAAATGTTCTGGTAGATTCAAGTAGAAAGAAAATATAAAATAGAAAGAAAAATCGACCTCTTATTAACATATATCATAGGGCCAATCTCCAAAATTTTTCGAATTTCCATTATAAACCCACTTATTTACATGTTATATGTAGATTTCGAAGAGGCATCCAAAAATTGAATGAGAGCTAGATGTTATAAGTTCATACTATGATCCTGAACTTCACAAAATGGAGGTCCAAGAAGAAATATTGTGTCATTTCCTTTTACTGTTACATTTTTCATTGCAGGAATACAAAGGGGTCTAACCGCCCCGAAAAATTTTAAGTCGTTATATAAAACCAAAAATATTAACTAATCACTATAAAAAAATATGGCCTAATGGTTAAGAGTACTATTTCTCAACTAGACTAGAGATTGAGTATTCAGATCTTGGACAATCTAACTTTTAGTTTGGATAATGACTCTGGCTTCCTCTAACTTAACAGTTAAGACCCAATTTCTGCCACTAACTTTTTAATGACCCCAAACAATGGCGATTTGAGGTATATCTTGAGAAAAAGATATTGCTTGATCGCATAAAGTTCTACCAAAATTCTCTTTGTTAGGAAACACTTCAACCAGTTTGGAAAGAAATACATCACCACTATCAACAAGATACAAGCACGGTAGTCTACATTGTGTAGCAATTTCTAGTGCCCTCAAGTATTTCTTCAATGTTTCCCAAGGTCCAACTCGATGAATGATTATAAAAAAAATTGATTTTCTGTGTGATAACTTGAGTGTTGATTTGGGACTTTGTTATGTGTTGACCTAGGAGCTCAAGGAACCTATTTCTTCCTAGATGCGTTCGAAGAAATAATGGTTAAAACTTTTAGCAAACAGCTTTCTAAAATATCCAAAACAGCTCAAAAACATATCCTTACAACTAGAACTCTCTAAAGCTATATCTTATCCCATCTCGTTAAAAATCAATAAGATTCACTAGTTAACTTAATGTGCAACTAATTTTCTTGATGAATGTGTAATTCGCCAAAAATGGTTCAAAAATAGCCCAAACCCGACCATAGTTCAGTTTTTTCAATTCGAAATCTACTTGGATATAGCGAATTATGTGATATGGGATGCTTATAAAGAATTCATCACTCCAAATGAAGAAGAATATAATACATTTTAAAAGGATAAAGAATTTTGAAAAAATGAAGTTTAAATGGTTAAATTGGCGTTAAATGGAAGATGGTGTTAACAACTGCTTTTTCACCTATGCTTACCAGTTACCAAGTTGGATAACATTTTCAATGGGCACATGCAATCATCGAATAAAAACTCTCCCGTTAAGTTATGTAACGCCCTTATGTAACTTGTTTGAGAGTTGCATAACGTGTAATGCCCATTATTTTACCATTATAACGACATTTCACCGCTACAGCCTTACTTGTCTCCCGGTTGAAATTTCTTCAATACCCATTAAATTTAATTATTACGATCGCTTAAATTATAGATGCAGAAATGTGGTTTCAATGTTACCTTTGTCAGATGCTGCATGAGTTTGCTGCTCTGACGGTAACTTGGTTTCTGCATCGTTGATGGAACACAACACCAAACTAAAGATGTGAGTGATAAGAAGAATTTGGTTGCAATAATAGTGTATACCTGAGTCAAGTACTGTAGCAGATTGAATAGGATGTACTGGGAACTCTACATCATCACAGAACAAAACCACAAGTCTTTCACTAAGCTGAACCTAATTTTTGAGTAGGACAAAGGAAAAGTGGAAGTTTGCATTGATAGAACATAAAATATTACCATCAGATGGTGTAAAAGGAAATTTCATGTCATCAGTTGGAAGTTTGGTACCTGCACCACAATATGTAACAGTTATATACACAAGCAGTTGTTTCTTCAACCCACTCAATTATGCTAATTTGGAATAAGAGTTTTCATTCAAATTTGGGTGCTATCTTGCCCGCATACATAGAAACTTTCGAATGAAAAAGTCCTAAATAGCAAAAAAGGACTCATCAGCTTTCCTTCAAATACATAGTATATTTGATTATTTTTGATCGAAAATTATTCCATACTTCTACTGACATACTAACTTATTTAAAGGTTGTGTTATTCAAATGATGTACCTGTTCTTGGTGCGTTATTGACGCTCTCAGTAGGCTGACAAAGGGTCAGGATCCACAGTGGAATATTATTCTCTGCGGCTTCCGAAAAAGGTATATTAGATCTTGAACTAGAAGTTACTCGAGTACAAATACAGCTTTGATATCAAAAATAGCTATTGGAGGGTGAGCCAGGAAGAGATGTAGGCATAGAGATATATAGAAGTATATGTTTACCTTTTTCGGGCCTTACAGGATCAAGAGGTACTGGTTGGGATGAGATATCTGCATTTTATAGGAAGGATAATGATAAGTCTTCAAACAATTTATGGCTAAAATCTTTGTCCTTCAAGTGACAAGAATGAGATAGTACCATCAACAGGTCCTCTAGAAGTTGGTAAATCTACATAATCACGGAAAAGGGGAAATTAGTCTCTTTATAACATTCAATATGATAACTTTAGACTCAATCTGATATTTACAGCAAAAAAAAGTGAAAGAGGAGAGAGGGCTTACCAGAATCAAGTGACACAGTAGGTTGATATTCAGGAGGTAATGGTGTATGTGTATCTGCATCACATCAAGTATATAGATTGATAAGTAAGACTACAACTCCCAGATGAAAGCTGTTTATACTACTGAATGGGTATTGGCTTTCACTGCTAAAAACTAACACCATGAGATGAAATTTACATTGAGACGGAGATGAAGCAAGTTGACCTTTTTCGGGCAGAGCATCTGTAGCTGCATTGTAAACAACAAAATAGTGAGCATTTTAAAATTTTGATTCCAGGATCCTGATACCCTGCTTGGGGAGGGTGGGGCGTTAGGTATCTAAGGTTACAACAAGATGGAATTTACCATGAGATGGTTGCGAAGGAAATTCGCTTTGTTGAGGCAAAACATCTATATCAAAATAGTAAGTTATCAGGTTCTTAAAAATCAAAATCTGTTATATCAAGAACTGGTAGCCACTGATTTGAAATCTAGAAAGCAAAAAATCGATACCCTTCTCTGGTATTGGTGGAGATTTTGGCCCTGGCTTTGACACTGTCTCGTATACGTAATATAGTAAAGTTAGAAAAGAAAAGACAGATAAAAAGAGCATAATATTCAACAATGATGCACTGATTTATGCTAGTCATGTATTAACACCATTTATCATACAAAGTCACATATCAAATTCTTTCCTCATAGTTGAAGGTCTACTTAATATCATACCTGGCTTTTCCGCATGGTAAGGTTGACAGCAAGTCAAAATCCACAAAGGAAAAGCTGTGCCTGCCAGCAGGATGGATTGAGGTTAAAAATTATTCAACGAGGAGCATATTCATATCATAAGCCAAGTTTGCACTAGAAGAAGAAAAGGAAGATATTTTTTTGATCTCGTGTAGCAAAGATACCTTTTTCATCATCTCTTCCTGTTGCATCTATGTATCCAGCTGAAGGCACATCTGTGATTCCATTGAACAAGTGTTAAAAATGGAAATCAGTTTATCCTACTAGTGCTACTAATTTCAGTTTTTATTCGTTCCTTACATCAGAACCTCATCTTTAGGCAAGCTGTTTAGATTCGATGATGGCACATCATCAATAGGGTTAAATTCCTAGTGTTGATTACCTCAATTATGGGTAAAAAACATCATTCTCATTTTTAAAAATAGCATTGTGGATCTAACTCCTAGTTCGACTGACCATGAAACTATGGATTTAGTATAATATTGCCGTGGTGACCTTGAGTGTCTAGTAATTCAACTAAACTATAAATATGGTAAAGAACAAGCAGAATAATTCTGTAAATAAATCCCAGATGATGAATACTATATCGAAATTTGACGTCATTGCGGCATTGAGTACTGCTACAAGTTCAAGCAAAATCAAGACTACTTAATTGGCAATTTCGGACCTAATTGAATTTTTGTATCAGAAGGAGATACTACCTGAATGCTGAGTAACAGTTAATTTAGGTTTGAATCTCCAGCATAGAAAACCGTTCCCTATAAAGTTTCATAGTGGTTAGAACTCAGGCAGCATCTTGAAAGTGAGAGAATGAAACTCCTACCTTTAGAAATGAAAATGCTGAAACATGAAAAGCACGAAATCGCTTCAAGACGTGACTCAGAATCTCTTTCCCGCCGTTCATTTTGAAGAGTTTCACTAACGGGCATTCTTTCAACAGGATTAGAAACTTCATCAGGATGCATTGGAGTCATTTGACCAGGATTTACCTCAGGAGGTACATCTTTAGAAATTTCCCTAATTTTTCTCTTTCGTCTTTTCAGAATGACCCTGTCAGTAATACATTTATTACAATTAGGGCAATACATATCATGAGTTTTTTGCTCCTTCATCACTCTCTCTACATCAAATTCTTCTCCTTCCGGTTCATCTTCCTGAGAATTTTCGGATTGAAAGATTTCCCTTTGGCCACTTACTATAAGAATTTTGTTCACTACGTTTTCACCATTATATTTCTCAGATAATGCGCCATTGACTCCATTAGATCTCTCATTTAACAAGCTATCCACATATTTGAGGCCAGCAGAAGTTTCTGAGCTTTTGCAGAAACCTGAAGTAATAGGCTCAATTTCTGCTTCCTCATCTCTTCCGTCATTCTCTGGAAGAGAAAACTCAACAACATCTACTTTATTTTGTTTAAAAGTAAATCCATTGCTGTCTGCAGTCAATAGGGAATCACATCTTATCACAACAGAAGCATAATTAATGTTTTTCCTACATTACAATGCAAGATGAAGACTATAAGACAAATACTATATACCGCCCCCAGGAGGTCCATTAGAAGCTAAAATCAAAATATAAAGAACTAACCGAACATTTACACTATATTTGGATAGAAGGAAACAAATGATTGTATTTCTCTCATTTGGATACCAATAGGGGAAGAGATAGAAATGGTCACAAGGGAACTAGAAACAAAAATCCCTTCACATTATAAAAAAATAAACCTTTCCGAAATTGAAAAGATTTTAAACGAAAACACACCTATCTTTCCTCCCCTTCCTTTTCCTTCCCCTCCCTCTTCTTGATTTTGCCATAAATTTCTAAGTTAATAGTATATTCGTTTGGGCACATGAGTTTTCGCACACTATCTAATACACTGATTCAATCCTTAATATCTCTAAATGCCACTTAGTTGACCACTTGAGTAACAAACTCGCAAATATTATTAAATTTGGAAACTTTATTGACTGAGAAAACTGTGTTGAAGTCATTCAATTTACAACTCTCTAAAGCTTAAAGTTTTCAAGGAGGACTTCATGAAACTTATTACCAAAAATAATCAGCAATACACCAAAATATTGAAAGCACTAATAATCAATAACACCAATGGTAACAGTCAACAAATTCACATTATCACTTACAATTCTCACCTGTAAAATCAAGATATTCAAAGTTGACAAAAAGGTGAAATCTTTGATACTGCTTATTGTTCAAAAAAGACCAAAGAAAAGAAATTTGAGTAGAATTTCTTTGCTTATTTAGAATGTTTCAATTTTATTTCTTAAAACCATTCAATGGACGAGAGGACTTTAAAACAAAGAGTTTAAAACAAAGAGTTTATATACAAATAGTATTAGTTGGACTATTTAACCTATATAATAAGTATCAAAACCGTCTCAGGTAAGAATTTGCGTTAAAAAAAAGGAAAAATGAAATCAAAACAAGGTCCATAAAATGATTTGAGTTGCATAGTATTAAACAAAAAAAAAAAGAAAAAAAGAGTGGGTCTACCTCCATCCTGAATTACATAGATGGGCTCCTCATAGTTAACCTCGTCTTGTTGCTGATCCTGAGCTTGTTGAGTAACAGATCTATCCTCAATAATTGCAAGATTTTCAGCATTTGTAAGAGTAAGAGTAGTATGAGTAGTAACATTTGTATTGGTGTCCATACTCACAGATCGAATAGTGAAAACTATTGACAGTATTTGGAGTGTGAGATTGAAAAGATCTCCTCTTTCATTGCAAGTCTTCTACACAAATCACTTCTGCTTCGTCTCTATCAAATGGGACCTCCATCATACTTCATACTTCATACTTCATACTTCCTCTCTTGCACTGTTAATTCATTACTCTTAATTTATAATTAATTTTTAATTTATAAATTTATAAGTTAAACGTAATCAATTTAAATTTTTTTTTATTCGTACCACTGTAAAGAAGTATCGTACAAGTAAGTATCTTTCAAGGCCATCTCATATAATATCAACGATTGAAAATGGAGTATGATAATATTCTTTTACACTCATCATTTTTCATTTATACAGGAATGTAATGTTGCTCTCGGGCTCAGTAGCATTTTTAATTTTTTTTACTAACACGATATATCAAAGGAAAAATTATTGAGAATAATCCCTACTTTTTACGTTTTCTTGTGAATAATTCCTATTTTTTATTATTCATAAACAATTCGAACTTTTCACTTTAATTGCTCACAACACCTACACCGAAATTGTGACCGACTATAACAGGTCAAAAAGCTGAGTTTAATATCTTCACCAAAATAATCATCTTCAACATTCAATTTCATGCCAATTTGAATTACATCCCAATTCATTTCACCCCAAAATTCTAGGGTTCATCATAAAACCCTCAGTTTGTATTTCCCCAATTCTAGGGTTCATCATTTCATCCCAAATTCAAAGAAGGAAGGTTAAATCTGGTTGTTTTTGTTGTTGTTCTTCATAAAAATGGTAAGTTGTTATTCTCATGGAGGTTTCGGTATTATTATTTGCGAATTTCTGGTTAAATGTGCGAATTTCTGCTATTTTAAATGCGCGAATTTCTGTTTAATTTTCGAATGTAATTCTCAAATTTTTTGAATTTATGTTGTTCTTCATCATAATTAAGAAATGGTGTTGTTCTTTTAGCCTTGTGTATGCTTGTGTATGCTTCTGTTCTTCATCATTATTTTCAAATTTGGGTTCATCATTTTTCGAATGAGAATTTATTTTTGCAAAAAAAAAAAAAGAAGAGAAAAAAACAAAATAAAGGGATAAACTGAATTTTCTATCTCCTAAATTTGGGTTTAACAATGAAGAAATGCAATAAGAAGGAGGAAGAAGATGGCAGCAATAAGAAGGAAGAGAACATGTTAGAAATGGCTCTATCACCTGCTGTAGCCGGTCACATTTTCGAAGGGGGTGCTGTGAGCAAATAAGGTGAAAAGTTCGGATTATTCATGAATAATAAAAAAAAAAGGGTCTCACTGGAAAACGTAAAAAGTAGGAATTATTCTCAACAATTTTTCCTTCCTATATCTAATCAGTATATCAGCTCATTTCGTCTATTTGAATCCAATGTCACTACTTTTGCTGATTCTAACTTTTGTTCCAAAAATTATGATCAAACTTGGGAGAAAATTAAATAAAAGTAAACTTTTTAGAAAAAATTCCAAATTAACACTCAAAAAATTTTAATTTCCAAAAGAATCGTTTTTACGTATAAACCTAAAGTCATGGTTTGTTCGATATTACTAACAACGACCAAACAAATATATATATTAGGGCTTGTTAGTATAAATTATTTCCCTTTGTGCTTGAAATGAAAAACTAATTCCCACATTACCGTCCACGTAGGATAGCTTTGAGGAATTTTTTTTTTTTAATATAACAGCTACATGAGGTAGCGGTTTTGTGTAGGGAACTGAAGTAAGTCACCAGATGAAATGGCGGTTTGTTAATTTAAAATTTTTTTTAAAAAAAATATATATATGTTAAGTAAACCGCCACGTGAAGTGGCGGTTTTGTAGAAGTACAAAACAGAATGTCAAGGTTGGTTCTTCATTCCATTATCCTCTTTGCTTCTTGCTTCTTGGTGTCAGTATTTTCTAAAAAAAAAAATTTCTCCACTCTCATTTACTTCAAATATACAATTCCTCTCATTCAACTAAATTAATCAACTACATTCTCATCCTTTCCTTGTGTAGTAGATCATTTTCATCCTCATTTAAGGTATGAATAAAACCCTAATTTTTTTCAATATGCAAATTGTTTTTTTGTTCATTATTGTTTTCAATTGTATAAGGCATTATGTCACTAAGAGGGACGGCTTATGTGTTATATCTGATCGTCATAAGGGAATTTTACATGCAATGAATAGAGTTGGAAAAGTTTGGGAAGAGCCATTTGCATTCCATCGGTTTTGTAAACGTCATCTAGCTTCGAACTTGCATAAGAAGTTCAAAAACATAGCAGTCAAAAACTTATTTGGAAAAGCTTCAGAACAGACAAAGATTCGGAAATATAATTTCTACATGAATCGCCTTAAAGAGTTTATGCGTATAACTACTTAGTAGATGGTTCTATTCCTGAGCGCCAATGGACTTTGATTCATGACGGTAGGCATCGATATGGAGTGAGAACAAAAAACATGTCTGAAGCGTTCAACAGCATTATGAAAGGGGCCAGGTCACTCCCAATTACTTCATTAGTTAGGATGACATTCTTCCTGGTAAACGAATACTTTGCCACAAGGAGGGATTTAGGAAGAAACAAGATTAGACAATGGACATGTGTATGCGAAGAAACCAACTGATACGATTGATAAGAATGCTGAAAAAGCACGCTTTCATGATGTTAGGATATATGACACAGTGCGTGGGATATTTGAGGTCACCACTGGTTGTGGCAACAGGATAGCAGGAAAAGGTGGAAAATCCTACATGGTTGACCTCACAGCAACATCATGCTCATGTCAGAAACCAACCATCTTCAAGTTACCGTGCTCACATGTTCTTACAGTATGTCGAGCTCGTAACATATCGTACGATGCTTTTGTGGACCCTTCATTTCGCACTACAAAATACGTATCGAGCTATAAGAAGACTTTCATGCCTGTTCCAGACATGTTCACCTACGATTCTTGGAACGGTCCTACAGTTGTCCAGATCCCTCAACGAAGCGTGGAAAGGGTCGTCCGCGATCAACTCGTATACGGAATGAAATGGATGCACCGTTGACGCATCCTCGTAACACGTGTAGCTTTTGTGGATTTAGTGGTCATAATAAGAAAACATGCCCTCGAAGGTCAACAAAGTATGTTTTTTTTTTTAATATTTTGTAATATCATGTTGATTCACCTAATATTTATATGATTTTTATAACACTTATGTATGTAACAGCGATCATGTCGATGCCGGGCCCAGTTGATCCATCAGTGCTTACGCTTCAGACAACACACGGGAGCATAGCTGCGTGGGAGGGCTCCACTGTCCAATTGGTTACTCATCCACCGGTGCGCAAAACAAAAGGGGCCGGGGGTTGTAGTGTAACAAACTTTGTATATTCTTATATGATTTGAACTTCTTGTATGACTTTTCATAATTAATTTTTTCAAATGAAGTTGGTTCGTAATTGATTATTATAGAATAGATTGTATTGAACTAGTTTAATGCATGTTGCGTTCACTATTTAAGGGAAATGAAATAAAAAAAATAAAAAAATAAAAATAAAACAAAGACCAAACCGCCACATGAGATGGTGGTTTGCCTTGAGCAAACTGCCACTTCATGTGGCGGTTTACTGCTTAAGGCAAACCGCCATCTCAAGTGGCGGTTTGGTCTAAAATAAAAAATAAAAAAAAATTCCACGTGGACGGTAATGTGGGAAATACTTTCCCACATAATGCAAAGTGGGAATTAATTTTTTTTAAGCAATACTATGGGAAAAGATTCTTAGAAAATAGATATTCATTGTTGATATTATTTTTATTTTTTTATCCTTTTAAAACTCATGACTTTGTCTATAAGTCATGATAATTTTTTTTTCTTTTCTTCGTTGTTAGTAACAATCATATGTTATTAAAATCGCGATGTTGATTTACGATTCTACGATCCAAAAACAAGCGAGTGATTTGAATTACGGGTAGAATTGTAAGTTGGTGGAATCTTACGATTCTAATTACAATAAAATTTATAGAGGTAGAATCATAACACGGTTCTGCGATCTTACGGTTTAGTGATCCGATTCTACAAATTATTCTTAATTTTTATTAATTTTTCTTATGTATCATCTTTTATTAATTTTTTTTCGATTCAACAATCTAACATCATAATTATTAAAAAATAAATTTCCTTATATGTATGAAGATTCAAAATAATTATTTATTATTTTTCCATTTCATTCTTAAAAATGAATTGAATGAAACTTTAATTCATAAACTTAAACTTATGAGATGAAAATAAATGACTGAATAGCAAATTTAGATTTATTATAGAATCTTACGATCCTACGATTCAATTCTACCTCTCAGAACGATTCTAATTAAAATCACGATTTAACAACTTTCCCAGCGAACAAATCTGACCTTAGGTTTAAACATGAAGATGATTACTTTGAGAGTTAAAATTTCACGAAGCTTATTTTGGAAAATTTATTTAAAATAAAGTTTATTTTATTCAATATTTCCAAAATTAGGCCTTTCAAACAAATTGGGAGTTAGGTTCGGGTTTTGATCATGTATAAATAGATCATAAAAATTTTTTGACCCAAACCTAACCCGTTTAATTATAATTGGGTTGAAAATCTCAACTTTGACATGATTTGCAACAAATCAGGTTGACCTGATTTCGATCAACTTTACCCTTTTAAAGTTTTTGTTTTTCATTTTAGGGTTTTTAACATTGACTACATATTATTTATTCGTCAAATCTTGTATGAGACTGTATCATGGTGTGACGGGTCCATATAAGTAGATCAAATCATTGAAAATTTAAAATAGATAAGATTGTTTATCAAAAAAAAAGCACACAATACGCCATGGATGATCTTAATTCCAAATGTAAGCGTCTAATTTCCAAACCTGAGGATAAGAGGTTGTTCGCACTAACTAACTGCGAACAAGTGTTTTGATCCAAAAAAAAAAACCAAAGGACCTGTTTGCAGTTAGTAACTGCGAATAGGCTGTTGACTTTTTATTATCAAATCTCCTGTTTGTAGTTAGTAAGTGCGAATAGCTTCGTCCCTAAATACAAAAGGAACAAGTCAAAAAAAGTCAAACCACCTGTTCCTACTTACTAACTGTGAACAGAGGAGACCTGGTCAAACAGGGTCAACCCTCTGTTTGCAATTAGTAACTACAAACAGAGGGTTGACCCTGTTTGACCAGGTCTCCTCTATTCGTTGTTAGTAAGTGGGTATAGGATGTTGACTTTTTTTTATCAGTTTCTCTTTGTTCGCAGTTACTAACTGCGAACTGCATTGAACCTGAGCTCTGAGGGTGGAGGCGCTTATAAATAGAAATAAGTTTTCAATATAAGCAAATAAGGGTACTATATGTACCAAGTTTTCAATATTATCTTTTTTTTTTTTTTTAAGATTATACTATGATATGAATGTTTTGTTTTTTTCTCTGTTATTGACACTATATTTGTTGCCCATTAGACATGTTACTTTGATAATTCTATCTCTTTACTATCTGGTATTCATCTAAATAAAGTCAAATTATGAGATTTGAGATTACGGCATTTACCATTTGATAAAATAAAGATTGCTCATGAGCATTTCTTCTGCAAAGCAAACAAACAATGTTCATAACTGTTGTTGATGACCTAACTACATTTACTTGGTTCATTCTTGTCAAACAAAAGCGTAAATTCTTAATGCATTTAAAGATGTCTATAATTTTATCCAGACTAAGTTTCGAAAAATATTAAAATTGTGAGAACTAACAATGCCAAAGAATTAACTGAGGGTGACATTAAGAAATATACATTAAAAAGGGCATATCTTGCCATTTAATCAAGTTGCTCGCAAACTCCACAATAGATGGGAGTTGTTGAGAGAAAAGATATGCATTTGCTTGAGGTAACTTAGGACATTTTAATTTGAATAAAGAGTTCCTATTATATTGTGGGGGACTGCATTTAGTGTACAGTTCACCTAATCAATAAAATTAAACACTGTAGATTACAACATTTCAGTCAGTCACCCTATATAATTGGATGTTGGAAAGTTAACAATGGCTCTTAACTAAAGTTAACACTGTAGATTACAACATTTCAGCCATTTATGAGGTGTTGGAAATCTCAGAACAACAGAACATGAAGTCAAAGGAAACCTCGTTTGCTAGATTAAAACTTACAACAAAGCATCCCGATGTTTAAGTGCCATCGTGTTCGGTGTTGGAAAGCTTTACATAATCTAAGAGCATTTAGACCCCATTAACCTCATAATATAAGTTGGCTCCACCAAAAGCACCTAGCCACAGCCAAAGATGTACACCACCAAAGCACTCTCTGTTGTGTTTCCTCTCGAAAACAGATAACTTACCTGCATAAACCTATCAAATAAGCAAAATACAAACAAAGCCTTCAAAACCAAAGGGGATATTGTCATTAGTACCAGCCCCGTCATGATGGCAAAGGGACGAAGACTACACCATACACCTTTTCATCACAAGGCACAACTATTAAACAATAGATCAAGTACGGTTGCCTGATGCTTCCTGCACCTTAACACATTCATTTCCAATGGCTTTCCAGGATTTTGAACTGAACAACTGGAAAAGCCCTTCAACAACTTTAAATTGAACATTAAACAAAAAAATGAATGAACAATGTTTTCCCAGCCTTCTCAACATTGTAACACCTCAATTTTCATTGCAAGCTGAAATGCAGTTGCCAAACGGAAGAATAAAGGTTGACAGATTATGAAATTTAGAACGAAATATCAATTTAACAGATGTATTCAGCTACAAAAGAAAATTTAGCGAGAAAGATAAGAGGGAGGGAAAGTAGTGAGAGAAGTAATTGCCACAGAAACAAATAAAGGAAAAACCTGTAAAAATAGAATAGAACTTGGTTCCATCTAGCATTCAACGAGAACGTTAGTAAAATTCTTTAGCAGCTCAATCTCTGCTGCCTGAGCAATTCCAGGATCAACATAGCACAGCTGGAGAAGAAAACTTTGTCATACAATTGATCAAATGGTAAATATTTAGAATGATGGAACTTGATTGTCTTAGAAGTAATTAGACCTGATACTGAGGCTTCCTCAATGTATGAAGTCCTCTTTTAAATAACTTTTGCCATCCAAAATTTTCTCTCAATGATCTCTCCAAAGCCTCTGTGTTCTGCAAAAAGTTAACAATTTGTGACAGTGTACATCACTGACAAATGTAAGTAGATTTAGAATGTGATAATACATTCCAAACTTCTAGTTCGCCAACACACACATAGTAACAAGAAAGACAGGTAAAGCTTTTATCCTCCAACTGCTACGTCATACATATCCACTGCCTCGGAAGTCATAAAATTGGTGCAATCACAAATTGAGTGACGTGTAAAAGATGCACTTGATTTGAAGGATATTCAAGTTGGAACTCTCAAAAATTTTCAAACTAAAGAGAGATAGCAGGGAAGAAGACTATTGGTTTTTCTCCTTTACAGTAGTATATTACCAACCCTGAGTAATGTATGCTCGTGCAACAATCTGCAGATATTTGTGATACCATAGACTCTTAAAAGATAATATAGGAAATTAACCATTAGAACTCAAGTGAACAAGAGACAAAAACTCGAAAATTGAAGAGACTCATAAACTGCATGAAGTTCGAAGCTTGGAACTGGCACAAAAAACTGGGCCATAGTTGTCTGGTTTCCATGATTTGAAATATCCCATTGGGTCTCTCTTCAATCAGAAAAGAAAGGCATGTGATATAAAGAACAAAGAATACATGGTTTCCCATTGTGGGCAAGAACTGGCCACACTTGTACAAAACATAGAGTAAAAATGCAATATTAGTCACTATTGCGGTAACGAAACAATGAGTGATGTGGTAACATGAGTGATGATCACCAAATATCGGCAAAAATAAAGAGATATTCCTTGAACAGGCCTAAAACGCAGTTTTTTAACACACTGGCATCACGGGTAATATCGGTTCAATAAATTTGAAAAGCTTTACAATGCGGACGACATGATATGACGAGACCTTATTTTTGCTCTATGGTTGAAACAAAAAACCCTTTTCAAGCTCCACAATTCTATCCACAACCACCAAGACACAGAAATCTATCCCAAAATACAAACATAACAAGTCGTCTTCTAAATAAAACATGATACCCGAGTACTTCCAGTTGAGTTGTACGTAGTAACATCTCCGCCTGGGGCAGCAGCACAACAATGTCAAAGCCTTAAACCCAAAAGATTAAGACGGCTACATGGACTAATAGATCAATTTCAAGGGTCATCGACATAAATTCTTCTTCTCCATTCATTTCGATTTTTTATCATCTCAACCTTTAAGTATGGTGCAAAATGAGGTCACGGTCGTAATCACAATAGCGATCACAAGTCGTGGGAATAGAAATAGTTTGGTTATCGCAAAACTGGTCGCGATCATAAGGCAAGATTATTATTTGTTTTTATTTTCTTTGAATATATTGTTTTAGTATAGTACTTTATATTTTAATTTTATTGATTTTATATTAAAATATTAAATAAAATTCATAATTGCATAGAAAAACAAGTACTCAATGAATACGGTTTTACAGATAATTCAATTTTAAAAATATGAAGTACTACCAATGACTCATGATAATAAATAGAAAAAAAAGAGTATGTTGAAAATAATCAACAGGACTAGTACTATTTTACAGTAATTTTAGGATATTGGTGTAGATCCTATCATCCAATACGTCATTTTTTATAATTTTAGGACACAGGGACACCATCCTAAAATTAAATACGAGTACGGGGATATAAAAAAAATTTCTCAAACAAAATAATATTGAAAAATGCCTAATAAAAACCTCAATATATTTAATTAATTAATAAAAACCCTACTATTTCCACTTACAGTTTTGAATTCCTACCTTGTAGGCTCGTACTACAATGCTTGCACAGGTATATCCCACTATCCTGAATCTATTACATGAAGCTTTACCCTCATATTCTATTATTAGTTAAAATAAATAAAGGTCTCATGGCACACACTTCTTTTCCTTCGTTTCCCCTATCATTTTGAGAGCATCAACCGAGATTTCAAGGCTGGAGCTTTAATGACAAAGATTCAATTTTGGTATCTTCAAGTTTAATATCTAGATTTATAAGTGTTTTGTTTAGCTATTAAAATTGTTCTAATCTATTTTACCTTTTCAAATGATGGGATTTCGAAAACTCAGCATGAAATCTCAGTGGTTCAGTGCCTTATAACGGTTGATGCGGCCATAAGTCCTAACTCATTGAAGATAAGTTAGAGCTTTAATTTTCAGATCTAGAGTTTTGAAAAAATCATCATCATTATTATCACCATCATCATCATCCCAATGAGTCATACCTCATCACGAGAAGGTCGCACGATTGCAACACAAGTGTAATCTACTTCCGCCACGTTTTAGAGGTCGTAGCCATGTTTGGTCCAACGTACCAGATGCGTATCCAGCAACGATATTTGTATCACACATACTGAACAGCAGTGAGGCGGTGAAAGTGGCGAGTCCGAGGAACATAGGTTTTTATCAAACAACAATTAAACTAACGCTACTATAAGGATTAGAATTTGGACTTTTAGAAATAATCATAGTAGAAATATGAGTAGCGGAAATATGAAGGTTGACACACCTTGAAAGATAGAATTGAAATGAAGATATAAGATTGGGTTTCAAAGTCGTAAATATTGAGGATAAAATGAAATAGAATTGTTTAAAAAGGTTTGGGATCATTAACAAACTGATAAAAGAGATGAAAAGTCAGCACTCACGGAACTTAAAAAGAGCGCGAAGAGCAATGAACAATGATAAGAAGGATAACTTACAAGCATGGTGTCAAAACCCGACCGAGTTGACACAGTTTTTCGGTCCAACGTTCAAAAATCTTGCGATTTGTAACTGGGTTTGGAAAAACGATGCACCACCTAGCTTATCGGCCATTATGAACCGGACTTTATAGCTTATTACGAGCACTTGGAGAGAGTTTGATTTATGGTGAGCCGAGTCCGAGCTAGTTCGAATGAGTTTAAGCGAGTTTTACCATTTCTTACCAGATTTAACCCATAAATCATTAGAATAATTAAATTTGAAGACTAAATGACTTACCATGAATTCTTGAAGCCTGAAGTGTTTGAATTGTCAAAAGAGGATAAAGGGAAAGGCTCACCAAGGCATGGGTAGCTGTGCAAAAAATTGGACACTATGTTTTTTTACAAAAATTTGTTAACTTATACTAATTAATATGGGAGGATGTGTCATGTCCCATGTGATAATGCGTATCATTTTGTGTAAAATTGACTTTTCAGTTTACCTTTTTGCTTATTTTTATAATATTTCAGTTATAAAGTGAAGGGGTGGAACATGTTACTCGGACTCGCCACTTTCGTCATCTCACTGTGTTCTGGTACGGCCAGTACAGATACCGGTGCTAGATACACATTCGATAAACATGGGTAAGACCTCTAAAAACGGATAGATTACAATTGTGCTACCATTTTTAGGGTTATGATTGTTTCAAAACCGTAGATCTAAAGATTAAAGCCTCAACTTATCTACTTCAAGGTTGGAAATTTAGGGCTTGTGGCCGCATCTACGATTATAAGGAACCGTAGCACCGAGAATTCAAGCGAGTTCCCAAAATCCCATCATTTAAAAAGATAATACAGAAAAGAAAAATTAGAAAAGCTAAACAAAACACTTATAGATCTAGATATAAAATTTCAAGATTACAAAATTGAACCTTTCCCATTAAAGCTCCAACCTTAAAGTCTCGGTTGATGCTCTCGAAATGACGATGGAAGGATGAATGAGAAAAAGTGTGTGCAATGAAATATTTAGTTTTTAACTAATAATAAAATATGAGGGTAAAGTTTCTTGTAAAAGATACAATATAGTGAAGTACAGTTGTGCAAGCACTGTAGTACAAGCCTACAAGGTAGGAATTTAATATTGTAAGTGAAAATAGTGAGTTTTTATTTATTGATTAAATTAATTAAACATATTGGGTTTTTATCGGTATTTTTTTATTTGAAAAATTAGTTTCTATATATTTTTGTATCCCCATACCCGTATTCAATATTTGGACGTTGTCCCCGTATCCTAAAATTCAAAAAATGACGTATCAAATACTAGGATTTGCACCTGCATCCGATACTCATACTCGAGTCCAGGTAACATAGGAAATCTTGCCTTCTATCTTTAGGGCAAACCTTAATCACATGATATCTCCATACTCGAACTCGTACCCTTCTTTTTTGCCACCTAAAATTAAACTATAGATCACACCTTATTGGATATTCTCATTACTCTAAAATATAGACCAAATGTATTTAAGACATCCACTTAGAGAGATTTCATTCTCTTTCATTTTTACACTGTCTCTACTTGTCTCATTGGTGCTAAACTGATACTTCATATACTTTGTCTTAATCCGACTTAGTTTAAACCCTTATGACTTCAACTCTTGTCCCTATCGTTCTAACTTACCATTTACCTCCTTTGCAGCCTTATCTACTAAAACAATGTGTTAGCAAACATGCGCCAAGGAATGTCTCATTGGAACGATCGAGTTATCACATCTAGGACTACGCAAAAGTTAAAAAAAAAAAAAAAAAAAAAAAAAAACACTTAAGTCCGAACTTTGGTAAAGGCATTTGTGATTGGAAAATAATTTGTTTACCCCTCCACATATCCTGACATTTGTCTACACTTCTCAATACATATCTTGCACAAGATTAATGTATATCTCGAAACGCGACCAAAATACTTCTCATTCAAAAATTTACGGGTTCAGGGCCATACATGATTAGACTATGTTATGCAGGTACATTTTTACATATAGAGTTCTATCACGCTTACCCATAACTCACTAGTATAGCTCATGAGTTTTATTTTGAGCTAGCTGGAGCAATCTTTGACATCTCTTTTGTTCTTGTAAATGGGTACTAGAGTACTTCTCCATTCATTGGGCATCTTATTTGTCCTCCAAATCTTGTTAAATTAATTAGTTAGCCAAGTGACTTTAATCAACCCTACGCATCTTCATACCTCAATAGTTATGTCATTTGGTCCTATTGCTTTCTTTAGTTTTATTTTTTCTAAAGCCCTCCAAACCTCTAATTTCTGGTTCTTCGTACAAATTCTCTATTTCTTCTTCAATAGTGATGATTATCTTCAACAACATTCCTTGTTCTCATTTAAGTAACTCGTCAAAAAATCTCTCCATCCATCCTAATATCTTTGTCCATTACTAAGATGTCATTATCCTTACCTTACAACACTTTACTATACTTGTGTCTTTTATCATTGCTTGTCTCCTCTTTGTTATATATATATATATATATATATATATATATATATATATATATATATATATATGTATGTATATGTATATATATATATGTATATGTATATATATATATATATATATGTATATATATATATATATATATATATATATATATATATATATATATATATATATAATGTCCTAAAATTCACTTTGCAAACTGCTATTTTTTTTGCCTTGGTTTTAATTTCAAACTGCATTGGCATACTCAGACGTCACAAAGAAGCATTTTTCACTACGCTTACTCTATTCCTACTAACATGCAGCATATACTTAAGACGAGTAAGCATAACAGACAAATATTTTTCAGCTGCTTGTGTATAAGTACATCTAATAACCTGAATCCAGTAAGCTTACAACTTTCATTCATACAAAATTGAGTTTCAATCTATTTAGTACAAATACATACAACATGAGCATATGGCAATGTGTAGCCACCTAAGAACACCTGATAGACAAGAGCAAACTAATACGCAAAGCCAAACACAAAATATATATTTCCAATGAAGATCTTAACATTCTGAAAGAAGCAATGGCAAAGGAAAACACCATTGATAGAAAATATATGAAAGTATTGATTCATTGAATACAGATTAACGCATCCATCAACATGAAATGTGAAAAACAAAAAAGGTTTCCACCCCAGTGGATAGCAGAGTAGAAAAGCAACCGCAAGTAGAACAGCAAAAGAGTTATAGAGCAAAATGCAGACCAAGGATTTAGAAAACTCAAGAAACAAATATATAAACTTACATGAGCAGGATCTAGGACTAATAAGTTGTACTTTTTTAGTCCATTCTTTTCATTCTTGACTTGAATCCCAATAATGGTCCTTGAATGACCCTGATGTTGAAAATATAATGGCCTGTTTAAAGAGATAAAAGAAGTAAGAAACAAAGATCACAAACACGCAAAGATAGAATAGAGTTGTAAAAAGGACTCAAACGTCGTAACTACAGTCAAAATAGTCCCTTACATCTTATTTGTAGCAACTACTCGACGTCTTAGCGACTCCTTTGATTCATTTTTAGAAAAGTAATTCCAAACCCAATCAATCAAAGCTTGATTGCCCTTGATATTCTGAGTAGAGCCATCACCAAATTTTGCAAGACCTTCCTTAAGGTCAATTTCATTTCTAACAACAAATCTATCCATAGGCCCACAAACTCTCCCTACATCTTTGTCACGACCCTTACGGTCAAAATCCACTATCTTTGCTCGAAGACCAAAAGAACATAAGATTGCCGCACACTCTGTTGTCCCTATCCATTTGTTTGAGCCATAAATTTTCCCCTTGAAAGAATTTGAGCCAACAATATCAAACCCCCTCCGCCAAGCAACTTCAAGCCATCTTTGAAGTGAACCAATATCTGGCACAAATCCTGTACCACCAAACAAAACTTCTCTCGCTTCTGGTCTTTCCATAAGTAAATGTGAGGTAACCATTTGAATATTTCGCCATCCACAACCCCATCCTACATCCTCTGATCTAATGCTTTGAAAATGATCAACATAACCTGAGAGTAAACTTGTAGAGTTTTCTTTTTCTAAGCAGTTTTTTAGCATGTTTATTAGTCCAGCTTCAATTTTGTAGAATATTTCCTTAATCTGTACACTTATGATACAACCAATCTGCAAATCAATATCTGTTTGTTCTTCATTGCTACTATTTGTCTCTTTATCCCGGGACATACTACTTTCTGGAAAACCTCCAAATTCTGAGTCGCAATCCCAATCAAAGCAACAGCTTCTGTCCTGAAATCCATCAAAATTCTATATTCAGTACCATCTTGCTGCTCTTGGCGAAGGCAAACCAGATAGTTTACACCATTGAAAAAATAAAACCAGAATGACAAGAAAACCAGTTCATTAGATTTATCACTGGCCCTCTTTCTTATTTTTCTTTGAAGAGTAGGAACAGGAACAAAGGCAAGTAGTCAAGTACACATTTCGAAAGCTTTCCAAATTAATACAATAGTAAGAGAAAATTAAAAATTCAGTTAATATCACCTAACTAAGTTCATCCAAACATGAGACCAGACAATAATGTATAATAAATTATGACGTGATTTCCTAAAGTAAACTACTTGAGGACAAAATGCTGAAGCTTAAGTCCCCCTTAAACTGGCAAAGGAAACATGGCAATATTAATTCAACGTACATAGATGTAAGGTACATAGATGAGATTAGGGGACACGTTCATCATGTCGTCAAGCAAGAGCTCTAAACATTCATAATAATAAAAGAAAGGAAGAAGATCAAACTATTAGGCAATACTAAAGAGGCAATGACCAACTTTTAAAAAAGCAAACCACAATTTGATTAGCTTTTTAATAAACATGACAAACTTGAACTATTTGAATCTTCTTAGGAACTTCTGTAATACACCATCAACCATAAGCAGGAAGTGCCATGAGCAGCGAACACTCGGAATCTCATAAAACCAATCATAAACTTCTATAGTACTTATATAAATGCATGTCTTAACAAAAGAAAATCAAATTCTTTTTGCTCTATCGTTTCGTATGTCCTAGACGAAGCAACTTAATGGCATTGGAGAAACGAAATGTGATTGTGGTTGTGGTTGTCTTTGCACAATTGCACTATTGTTTTCTCAAAATAAATCAGCATAAAAATAAAATACTACTAAGACGTAAAACTATAAATAAAACTTCAAAAAAACTACCCACAATTTGAGGTGGGCTTGGTGGGGCAAGTGCAATTTGCTGAGCCAATCTCATATCTTTCATAACTTCATCATCCTCCAAATGGTTGTTCACATGCCTGCGCCATAATTGTCACTTTAGAATTCATAAAACCAATCACCTCTCTTATGACAATTTTTATAAGTTAAAGCAAGAAGCCCTTATTTTGCTATAGTTTCACAATTGATACTAATTATCAAATATATGTATATTTCATCAGTTATTGCATCATAAATATAGTAGCAAGTTTAGAAGAGGAGTAATTTAAATTTAGGTATATCAAGTAATCAAAGAGTCATACCTTTCAATTTCATGAATTGATATCAGATTTTCACAAACGGGGCAGATAGAGCAATCCATTTTTATGTGTGTGTTTGATGCTTCTGGGATTTCTTCTTTGCTGTAAAACCAGACAAGAATTAAAGAAGAGTCATACATTTCTTGTTAAAATTGAAATGATGAACATTTTGATGCACTTGAAAGCGTAATTCTGGAAACATAAATCACTGCAAATTTGTGGCAAAAACGGTACCTTAAAATTGGAGAATTTAAATGGTTCGCGAAGATGCTGGAAGTCGTGAACCGGGGAAGCGCATAAATCTAAACACCGGGAAGAAAGGAAGGACTTTATATGGTTTTAAAATTTTAAAAACAAATCGGAATACTGACTATTATTGAATCTTTTCTCATGGCTAAAAAAAATTTAATTCCCAACGTGGGAAAGTATTTCTCACAATACCGTCCACGTGGAAATTTTTTTTTTTTTCAGACAAAACCGCCACTTGAGATAGCGGTTTGCCTTAAGCACCAAACCGCCACATGAAGTGGCGGTTTGGTCAAGGCAAACCGCCATCTCAAGTGGCGGTTTGGTCCCTGGTAAACCGCCACTTCATGTGGCGGTTTGCTTGTGGCCTGAATTTTTTTTCTTTCATTTTTAAAATAGTGAACGCAACATGCATTAAACTAGTTCAATATCTTCTATTCCATAATAATCAATTACGAACCGGCTTGATTTGAAAATTACAATTATGGAAAGTCATACAAGAAGCTCAAGTCATATAAGAAGCTCAAGTCATATAAGAATATACAAAGTTTGTTAAACTACAACCCCCGGCCCCTTTTGTTTTGCGCACCGGTGGATGATGATGGTGTGAACTCGTCAACCTCCGCAATGACATTAAGAGCAGGAGTTTGTCGTTGACTAGCACGCTGATATGTGATAATCCTTTGCGGAGGCGATGGATGTGGAGGAGTAGTGGTGATGGAAGTTGGAGGAACAAATGGCAACATAGAACCGGATGATGATGGCGATCTGGAAGACCGACCTCGAGTAGATGAACGCTGGCGACCTCGTGTGGACCGAGAACTGGAACCTCCGGAAGAGCTACCTCTATGGGCTGAACTCCTTGGAGAAGGAGTGTGAAATGTGTCATCTACCTCGCCAATGATGGGTGGAGTCGGTATGAGGTACTCATACCCCGCCTGACTCAATGCATCTGTCAATGACGCATTGATGGAGCCTAGGGTCTGATAACATAGCTGATATCCCACATCAACTGGCGATGTAGCGGCCCCTTGAATCGTGTCATTGCACTGTATGAGCACCGATCGGATGCGCTCAGCCTGTATGCTATCATTATGTTGTTAAAAGACTGACATTAAAGTATTACTATATGTTATGAGTGTTGAAAGAAGACGTACCAGTAACGTAGATGTCGGATGGTAATGTGATCCTGGCTGCGCAAATGCGGTGTTCGTTAGGCGTAATATGGAGATACGCCTGTACCAACTCATGTACATGCCAGTTCTATGACCTGTGAAGTTATCTCCTCGAACCAAACGAGATGCTCGGTCATTCCACGCATCTACGTGCGATCTATGTCGTAGGACATAGTTCTTGTCCCCAGTCCTTCGATCGATCGCATGTAGTTGAGGTTGGGTGTCACAGGCATGCGGAATAACCTGCTCCAAACCGAATTGACGCATGACACGATCTGGAAGATGTAGCTCGACAATGTCAAAGCAAATAAGTGGACAACGCGATCTCCAAATCTCGTGGCCTGATGTACATATGTGCGGTAGAGCGTCCATCTTAGCCGCTGTGTAAGGCTGCCATGTCATTTATAATAGAAATCAATATGCTCAGTAATATATACAGTTTATTAATAACTAATACAAATAGTAAATGTTAATAACCTGCTCGTCCCGTTGTCGATCAAGCGCGTCTCTGTAGTAGACGAGAGTATGTGGGGAGTGGGATCTCGAAAGATATACGCGAAGCCAACTGCAAACAAATAAACATTGTTTAACATTTTGATGTATCATAAAAAAGTGCAATTATGAATTTGATTAGTGAGTTGAGTGTTGCTACCTTACTACTAAAGGATCCATCCCGCGCCGATGCTGTGACCCTAACACCGGTTCAAAATCATCCGCGTCGTCTTCCTGATCATGTTGCCCATCGGGTCGAATCGTCCGAATAATGGGCCTCCCTATATGAATGTGCTCCAATGACCATATCTGTAACAACATCAAGTAGCCACCAATGTCCTTGGCACCCTTGCGAGATGCTCGACATAAGTTACGATACAGATACGCTAGGGTAGCACTTCCCCAACTGTACTCATCTATGCGCTCCAAGTCTCCCAGTAGAGGGATATAGATCAACTGTACTGAGTCGCCGCTCTTGTCTGGAAACAAGATGCATCCAAACATGTACAAGATGTAAGCTCGCGCATGTCTATCAATCGTCACATCATCCGCGTCATCCTCCAGCGCGCTAAAATGCTCTCGGAGCCAAGTCAGCTTCAATGACGATCCAACGATGATCTTCGGCTGTGTGGGGTCTTGGGGGTTTTCAGGCCAAACCCCTAGTAGCTCATGAACTAATGCTAGCCAATTTCCCTCTCCATGGCCTATCACTGCTTGACCTTCGATGGGCAGTCCCATTATAACTGCCACATCTTGCAACCTGATCGTTGCCTCGCCAATTTTGAGGTGGAAGGTATGAGTCTCCGGCCTCCACCTCTCCACCAATGTAGTGATAAGAGCTCGATCGAGCTCTAAGCCCCCACCCAACAACCTATGAATGTATCTGAAACTAGTTAGTTCGACTACCTCTAATACCCTGTCATCCACCTCCCACTGTAATGTACTCGCCTGGTAGTGCTGACGAGTAACCAATTGGGTGGAGCCCTCCCACGTAGCTACGCTCCTGTGTGTCGCCTGAAACGTAAGCACTGATGGATCAACTGGGCCCGGCATCGCCATGATCGCTGTTACATACATAAGTGTTATAAAAGTCATATAAATATCATGACTTCCCTCGCATTATCCAAATTAGCAACCAATTCAACATGTTTTTCAACGGGATAATGATCTTTCATGTGATTTCCCCACCAATTTGCAACCAATATCATGACTTCCTCACCCCAATACACTATAACGGGAAGTGTAAATTTGAATACAAGAATTTGTGATACTAAGGTATTAGAACACTTATTATAAGGTTCATTTCAAATATAAAAGCTAAAAATACCATGAATATATACAAAAACCATTAAACTAACCCTACAAAGTAATAAACTTTCATTGAAGCATTTCATCAAACACTTTATATGCATACAAAACAAATCCTAAAATTCAACTACAAATGTGTAAATTGTAAGCTTAAATCATGAAAACAATAGAATGTAACAAACAATCAACGCATTTATAACATAAATTGAAAACAATAATGAACAAAAAAAACAATTTGCATATTGAAAAAAAATTAGGGTTTTATTCATACCTTAAATGAGGATGAAAATGAACTAGTACACAAGGAGAAGGTAATGCAGTTGATTAGTTTAGTTGAATGAGAGGAATTGTAAATTTGAACTAAATGAGAGGGAAGAATTTTTTTTTAGGATTATACCGGCAGCAAGAAGCAAGAAGAGCAAAATGAAATGCAGTGAAGAAATGTGGAAGCTGCTGTTTTCTACTGCTACAAAACCGCCACTTTAAGTGGCGGTTTACTCAATATTAATTTTTTTTTTTAAAAAAATTAAAAATCCACAAAACGCCATTTCAACTAGCGGTTTAGTTCAGATCCCTAAACAAAACCGCCATTTCATGTAGCGGTTATACTAAAAAAAAAAATAAAAAAAATTTTCTCACACCTATCCTACGTGGACGGTAATGTGGGAAATAGTTTCCCATTTCAAGCAAAGTGGGAATTAATTGTTTAATTTGCAATATTCTAGGAATAGATTCACTATTATTTGTTGGCCCTGTTCTATTGAGTACCAAAATGTGAAATAAACTGTAAAATAAGGATTTTTATATAAAAAAAAATTTGAAAAAGTTTTAAGAAATTTTAATTTAAAATAAAGGTCTTTATGTATGTGTTTGAGGCCAGATTTGTTCGTTATTATCAATAACGAATAAGAGCAAAAAAAATACGTTGCTCAATGTTAGTAACAGTGAAAAAAAAGGACAATGTTATAATGTTTGAAGGGACAAAAAAAATTAAAAACAATGTTTGTTCGTTGTTGATAACAACAAACAAACTATTTGTTATTTTTTGTCTCTTCAAACGTTATGACATTGTCCCACTTTGTTCAATGATACTAATAGCGAACAAAGTAATTTTTTTTTCTCTTTTTTTGCTTTTAGTAATAGCGAACAAATCTGACCTTAGACTCGGACATGAAAACGCTTTTTAGGAAATTAAAGTTTTCTGAAACCTGTTTTGGAAATTCTTTTTATTAAAAAACCTTTTTTTATTCAATCTTTCGTGACATGCGACCATAAGTGATGGTTACGGTCCAGGTTGGGTCCGTTTTGATTTCATCCAATTTTGGTTCCAAAAAGTGGAATCAAGATCGTACGGTTTTGATATCGGTGCTGGTTTCAGACGATTTCAAAAGGTGGTTCCTAGCGGTTCAACTCTCGGGTTCAGCGTGTCAAATCATCGATTCAAATTTTTTTCTTTAAATACAAATGCAAAAAAATATAAAGTATTTAAAATAACGTGGACATACCTTTGTCCACTATTCGAAATTCATCGCATGTCATTCATCATAAAAAGATTTACTAAAAAAAAGAAAACAAATATAGTTAATTTTAATGACAATTTAATAATTAATAACATCAACACACTAAAAAGTTTAAATGAATTAAGTTTTTTTTTTCTTAAAAAAATGGCCAAGTTGCTAATTTTTTTTATCTAGATCTGGCTTGGTGGATTTCCAATTATTTTATTAAGTTATTTAATTAAATATTAAGAAATACTACCTCCTATTCAGCTTATGTGTCCTATTTCCTTTTATGGTCAAGTCACGTTAATTGTCCCATTTCTATTTTTAGTATGAGTTTTTGACTTTTATGCCCTTAGTAGCTTTATCCTATTTTCAATTATACCCTTCATTACCCATACTAATTTTCCTCCCTTTTAATTAATGAACATGTCTAAATCCTAATTAACATACCCACCCATTAAACATTCCCTCCCTTTTTAACCTTAAAACCCTACCCATCCCCATTCCTCTTGCTGTTTTCGTATTCTACCCTTTAAGAACCCTAATTCTGGATTGATGCTTCATCATCTTCCTTAATTTCTTTCGTGTTCTTCTCTGATAACCCTAGATCTGGGTTGATGCTTCACCATCTTTTTTAATTTCTTTTGTGCTCTTCTCATGGCAAACTCCAGTTCGCCTTTTAAATCCCCCCTGAAGAACCCTCAACTGCCATTAACCTCACCCCTGAAAAACCCTAACTCGACAATCAACTCACCCATGAAAAACCCTAACTCGCCTACTTCTTTACTTCTGAGAATCTCCAAATACCCTTACAAATCGCCTTCTAAGATTGAGTTTAAGGGTTTCGATGATGGAAACCCTAGATCTGGACTGAAATCGTTTGCGGAAGAGTCTTTTGATTACTATGATGACTCAATTTTTGTTGAGATTGATCCTAAATGGGGAAGAGAACTTGACTCTGAAGGTGAACCCATTTACACACCTGAGCCTGATATGTATCCTGATTGTGAATATTCTTCCATTGATGCTGGTTTTTCGAATACTGATTGTGAAGAAGAAGATTGGCTTGATAAGCTTGGTCCTTTCTGAAGTAAGTTTCTGTTCGTGTTGGTGCATGTTGATTTTGACTGAGGATGATTTTTAATTTAAACGTTTTTGTATGCATTTTATTTCATTGCTCTGTGGTCTGTAAGTGAGAGCAATTTGTAGCCACCATAAAATCGAACAAAGGGGGTTTGGATTGTTTTCCAACGTTTTAAGCACAAAGATGTTCGATTTTCCACTCAATGATTTCAAAAAAATAAATAAGTTTACCTGAGAGTACTAAAACAACTAATTTTTTCATTAATGAATATTTGAATACAAATGTTTCATTGAAAACAACATAAATTTTTTGTTGTTTGCATCTGAAACATCCTATGTTAAAGATCCCAAAAATATGTCCAAAGTCAAAAGGAATTTACATTTGAAACATGTTGCTGTGTTGGTTAACGTTGTGTTGGCTGCTGTTCTGTGCTGTTGTTGCTTTAATGTGTCCCAAAAATATGTGTTGGTTGCTATTTTGTTGTTCATATGCTGGTTTCTGTTTCTCCTATTGAAATAATGAAGCTGTGTTGTTGTTCATTTGCTTTGTTGCTCCCAAGAATAATGAAGTTGTGGTTGAAATTGGTTGTTGCTGTTTTCTGATAATTCTACATTCCAATGTCAACATTGTCATTGACTTGCATAGTCCCTTGATCAATCCCCCTGCATAGCCAATCAGTTCCACAAGCTGGTTCATTTTATCTGTACTTAGCTTTGTGAATAAATGTTGAAGTGAATCAACAACCAGTTGTTTTTCAATACTTAGGTAATCTGGTAAAGTCCTTTCCCTTGCCGCCTTTGTTTTGTTCATGTGAGGAATGTGATAGTCAAATCCCCCTTGTCTTTTCATGACCTCTATCATACAAGCTTGTAAAGTGATGAATACAAACCTTAAACATTGTGGACTTAGATTCTAAAATACATTATTCACAACCCTAACTAATTGTGTTACATTGTAAGTAGCTTTTTGATATTGCAAAGCTTGAATTGATCTAAAAAAACCCAAATCTAGTACGTTCATGTCAGGGGAATTTGGAGGTTGTTGCAGTAATTGTATATAAAATCCATCTTTCATAGTCTCCTCCAAAAATTCTCTGTCATTATGAGCTATATGTGGCTTCACATTATCTTGTTGAATATAAATGTGCCTTGACAAACCTTGAGGCTATTTTGCCCTTATGGTTGGTAACACATTAGTTATAAGCATTGCTCTAATGTGCCCTTTCGTTATTGACTGTATTGGCTTTGTTTCCAACTCTCCCCTCTTCCTGTTCTTCGAGGTTCTTTTTGCTGGCTCCTGTGTAATAAATGACCATATTCCTATCTTACCATCAAAAAAGACATCACCATTAGTTGTAAATATTGGCTTTGCGACAGCACACATGAACATGATTTTGGGAATGAACCTCTTAGACTGACACTCTCTATGTGGTTCTACTTCACTCGGAGCTAGGTAATAAGTTTGTGTCTCTCGGGTTAGATAGAAATGTTTTTCATCTATGTGAACAACGTTAGTATATGGCTTAAACTTGAATGCATCATTTTGTTCATCATATTCACATTTAGATAATGCAAAGCTTAACCTGTGTAGCTTGTTGTTTTCATTCAAAGTCGGTTTGATTGCGTTTGTGTGCTTTCTTATGACTTTGCTCTTCTTCCACCTACACACCGTCATTTTTGGTAACTTGGAAAATCTGAAGTCAATGATCGCAAAAAAATTTGCACTCACATGATCAGTAACGACTGCAACTACACCGAAGCTGTTGATAAATTGAGAAGGCTATCTGAGATACCGTAACTGATGTATTTAATTTTCTTTAGTACTCTTGATAAATTTATGTAATTTCCAAAAATTATTGTAAATGTAGGACTTAATTATGTAATTACGGACTTAATTAGACGATCGATGTAATTTTGGTGCCAAAATATCAACTTTTAAATTGGGCTAGAAAAATGGTTGAAATTGATGGAAATCATTAATTTCTTAATCCTTACATTAAAAACCTATAATACCACTCTCTTTTCTACCCTTAGGGGCCCATGTTGACTCTTCTTAAAATCCGTGAAAAGTCAAATGGAACTCCTAATCTGCATAGGAGGGAGTAAATAATTTAGATTTATGTCTAGAATCCTTATAGAAATCCTTACACGCTGCGTTTATATTGAATAGTGTAATGTTTGAATACTTTAGAAAAAAACTTCTTTAAAAATAGGGGTAAAATGAATAATTAAATAAAAAATAGCAAAACACTGAAAAAAGAGACGACAATCCATAGGAAACTCATTACTATTTAGTCAAACTTAATCAACACAAAATCAACTAATTTGTAATCTTTACTGCTGTCGACGAAGAAGGAGAATAATCACAAGAGGATTTAGAGGACTTGTTGTTAGTAGGATGTCCTGAGGTTGAAGAATTTGAGGGGAATCATTTGGTGTATGTGGCTGCTGGTTTTGATCCTTTTAATGTCATCACCAACACTGTTAAGTAATTATTCTCTACTCTTTACTTATAGCTTTATTATAATGGAATAGTTTAGTGTACTTGATTTAAGCCTATTGCGCAACGTTATAAAGATAGGGATCCTACTTGAAATCGATTTTGGGTGTATGATCCAACCCTAGGATCGTAAACTTAAATATGCTAAAAAAATAGTCATAATTATTCATTTTAAAAGTTTAAATCCATTGAGCAAGGAATGAAAAAAAATGTCTTCAATTAGTTTAAAATTCCATATCGATGAATAAATTTAAATTTCAAATTGTAATTATGAAATATTATCGAACAATATAATTATGAAATATTATCGAACAATGTATGGGGAAGAAATTATTTAATGGTGCATTAGAAATACAATTATAATTGAGACAAGTTTGTTGGATTAAATAATTGATATTGTAAAATCGTGTTATGATCCTACCACTCAAAATTTTATTCTAGTTAGGATCCTAAGATTCTCAACCATTACGATTCGTTTCACTTGCCTATTTTCATATTGTAAAATTATAGAATCATAAGTTAGTACGGGACTGCAATAACAATGATTGCAAGGTTTGAGAATTGACCCATATCTTGTATGGGCAGTCAATGAGGGAATTCATGCATCAAATAAACTCTATTACTTACTGGATAATCTTTTGAATTAGTTTCCCCCTTTCATCATAACAAACATTTATAAATTCTAATGGAAGATACTTCCTAAAATTAATGCAAGAGTGTAGAGAAACATCTCCAGACATTCTGCCATTGCGAAATAAAAAGGGTAGTTTTTGTTGTTCATTGTCATAGACTCATAGTATAACAATTATTCAATCACTAATTAGTATATATTCTAACCGATGGAGTTTAGATGCCAGATATGCTCAACTGGTTTGGCTGGTGCACCTAGGATGCATTTTACAGCAATGTTACTTCTCAAGGAATTAAGGAGAGTTTACAATGATATTTTTTTTATTATTTCTGAATTATTCATTGTTTTACAATCAACTATATACTTATTTCTTTGACCACCGATTCTCAATAGTAAGTTTCAAGAAGGGCGGAATTTTTCCCAAGTTCATTATCATTGATGACGGATGGCAGTCTTGTAGCTATGGATCCCAATACTCTTTATATCTTGTTTTTGTGCTTTTGTAACCTTTTCGTTTAAGCTACTGAGGTGTTCCTGATTGTTGTGCGACAGCGGAAGCAAGATCGATGAACAATAATGAAACAATAAAGAAATTCAAACAAACAATAAGAAAATGACACAAAAGATTTAACGTGGTTCACGTCCATCAACACCGAGATCAAATAATTCCACTATGATCGTAAAAGACTTTACAAGATGAATCACAATAACACTTACAAATAATAATGACACTCTTGTGATCTCTCTCTCAAAAACCCTAGTACTAATAAAAGGAAGTATATAATAAAACCTAAAAAGAAGTTACTTAGGTTCCAAGTATCACAATATAACCAGCCCAAGAGTAGTGGTAACCGTCCAAAACCCACGAAGAAACTGATCTCGTGTTTCTCGCTCACACAACCGACTCGGCTTCCACAAATGAAGACCAAACGCCGAGTCGGCGTAAGCTACTGACCAAATCATCAATTATCCAGAACCCACAGCCAACTCGGCTGTCAACCAATGTCCCTCGACGCCGAGTTGGCGATATTCACCAGGATTAATCATTAAGCATCAATCAAAAGCCGACTCGTCTAGAGTCCAAACACCATTAGCATCCTACTCGGCTTTGCGCACTGTTCTTGACCTTCATCATCAACTCATCTTCATCCATGGTGCTATTAGTTAGAGTCACCATTATCAACAATCTCCACCTTGACGAAAACTCGTAGTCAGCAAACGACTGCATCAACACATAGTGAACATATCTCAAGCCAAAACCCAATGCAAAGCTCATGCATAAGTCGTACATCCTGATAATTCCTCTGCCAAGACCCATCCCGAAAAGTCTTCAACCAAGATCCATCACACGCTCGTCACAAAGTATAACAACTCATAATGCTCCATCTACATCATAAGTCCCGGGAAAACTCCACCTTAAGGCCAACATGCCTACAATAGGAGCTCCCCAACACCGCCCCTAAGGGCCAACTACATCACATAGTAATCAATATTTAGCAAGTCTAAGGAATGTTTAAACTTACTAAATTGAACAAACTTTGTAAAGAAATCAACTGGGTTATCAGCGGTCCCAATCTTCTTTACCTTCACCCTTTTGTCAGTATGCAAGAAATAATACCCTGACATTAATGTGCTTGGTCCGATCATGTTGCACTTGATCTTTAGCTAAGCAAATGGCACTTAGAGCCATATAGACTCCTTAGCTGCAAAATCCTATGCAATACCCAGTTCACTCACAAGGCCTTTGAGCCATATAGACTCCTTACCTACAGAATTTAAAGTCATATACTCAGCTTCAGTAGTAGACAACGTAAACGAAGACTGCAATGTAGACTTCCAACTAACCACAGAACCACCCAAAGTGAACACGTACCCGGTCACCGACTTCCTGGTATCCACATCAGCTGCATAATCAGAATCACTATATTCAGTTACCAAACACTCCTTACCATTCCCAATACATAAGACCAATATCAAATATCCCTCTCAAATAGCGAAAAATCCTTTTCACCCCTTGCAAGTGCTCTCTCCCAGGTCGAGCCAATAACCTACTAACAACACTAATAGTGTTCGCAATATGCAGCCTAATACAGACCATAGCATACATAAAACAACCAACTGCGTTGCATAAGGGACCCTAGACATATACTCCAACTCCTCCTCAATTTGGGGTGACATAGACAAAGATAATTTGCAGCTCATGGATGTTGGTGTACTTATAGGCTTCAATTTCTCTATTCCAAAACAAGACAAAATCTTTTCAATATAACTTTGTTGAGTCAAGAAAAGTTTACCCCTAGCCTGATCCTTATAGATCTCCATACCCAAAATCTTCTTAGCTGAACCTAAATCTTTCGTGTCGAATTTCGAGCTAAGCAATTCTTTAAGTCTAGCAACATCAGATTTATTCTTTTTGGCAACAAGCATGCCATCAACATATAGCAACAGATAAATCATGGAACCATCATCCAGCTTACTATGATACACACAACAATCATATGAGTTCCTATCAAAACCATGCGAAACCTTAAAAGAATCAAACATCTTGTACCACTTGCGAGGGGATTGCTTAAGTCTATACAACGACTTTAGTAATCTGTATGCATAGTGCTCTTTCCCAGGAATCTCGAACCTCAGGTTCAGGTTCAGGAGTACCTGACACTGGAACCTCAGCATCATCATCAATAAATTGCACCCGAGGTAAATCAGCAATGGATGATTGATGTAACTCAAGTACCCCATCTGTCTGTAGCAAGGTCTCCCCTTCCTTACCCAAATCAGAAGACTCCGAGTTCTTCTTGGAATACATGGTGCTCTCATCGAAAGTAACATCCGTACTAAAAATGACCTGACCTCCGAAGGTGAATAAATCCTAACCCTTTCAACCCATCACCGTACCTAACAAAACACCCCATCTTGGCTCGTGGATCCAGCTTACCATCACGAACATAATAATAAGCAACACAACCAAAGATCTTCAAATTAGAGTAACTAGGCAACTTACCACTCTAGATCTCAAACGGGATTTTAAAGTCAATTCCCAAATAAAGACCCCTGTTGATGATATAATATGTTGTCATCACAGCTTCACTCCAATACCTTCTCCCAAGCCTTGCATTAGAGAGCATGCATCAAACTCGCTCAAGCAGTGTCCGATTAACCCGCTCTGCAACACCGTTCTGCTGTGGTGTCATCCTGATGATATGATGCTGACCAATACCCTCATCTGCGCAGAACTGCTTAAACTCCTTTTTGCAAAACTCTAGCCTATTGTTTGTTCTTAGCTTCTTGATCTTCTTACCCTGTCGGATTCTTCACCAAAGATTTCCATTGCTTAAAAGCTTTTAAGGCCTCATCCTTTGACTTAAGCAACCTAAGTCATGTGTATCAGGACTTGTCATCTACAAATGACACAAAATAGCGACCCTAGATGGACTCAAGAAATCTGAATGAATATAATTGAGCACATCATCAGTAATGTGAGCACCATTGCTGAACTTTGACCTGTGTTTCTTCCCATACACACAATGCTCCTAAAATTCAAGGTTGGCAACCTTGATCCTGGATAGTAGACCCCATTTAGACAATGGTTGCATCCCCTTCTCCCCCATATGACCAAGCCTCATGTGCCAAATCTTGGTCATCTCCTGGTGAGACACCGATGCGCAAACCGCAGAACTAGACAGTGTAACACCCTCAAAGATATAGAGGGTGTTCCTCTTGATACCCTTAAGCACCAACTCAGAACCTCGATAAATGAACAGCTCCTAATCCGAAAATACTCCATTGTACCCCAAATCATCCAAGCTACCTAATGAAATCAAATTCTTCCCTAAAGTAGGGACATGCCGCACCCTAGTCAATATAAACTTTCGCCTATCACTAGTTCTCAATCTTATGAACCCAATACCCGCAATCTTACATGGTGCATTGTTACCTACAATAACCGTACCCCCATGGCAAGACTCATACGTGTCAAACCAATCTCGACGCGGAACGCAAACAGTGTAATAATACTGTTTACAAAGCACAACGGAAGACTCATAGAAGTCTGGGCTGAATCCGACCTGTGGCTTGATAGCCACAGCTAACCAATATCAGAGTATTTTAAAACTTTACAAAACTTTATTATAAGAATAAGTACAACCCATTTATAAGCTAAGTTTATACATTACAAATTATCAAAATATTTTATTTTTACAACCACATGATTCTTTAAAATGTCATTACAAGTTAACTTTCGTAAAATGATGCCCTTGCTATCGCGGCACATAACGTATAATAGTAGCAAAAATCCATCCATATTAGAGTTGACCTGAAAGTGGATCTGTCCCCGTAAGGAATAGGTCTCATCAAAGACTGTCAACAGTTAAATTGTTGATTAATCCAACAAACTATAATATTTATATACAAGTTATTAACAAACATCTCTTATTTAATCTTTTGCTTATTTGGTAACTCCTTATAAAACATTAATTTATCAAACCCAAACTCTTTTAAAGACTGTTTGGTATCGACATAAATACGAATGGAACCTTTAATTCATAGTGAATCAAGACACGGCTATAACATTAAAAGTTAATAGCCACATCAAAATACGGCTATTACTTTACAAGTCAATAGCGAAACAATACGACAAGTCAAACATATGATTTTATTGCGAAACAAACAAATCTTTATCAAACATATTTATTCAAACTCATATTAAAACAATAATATAACAAGACTTCCAAACGTGGGAATATAATGGACCGTCAGGAAGTAGGCTTGATCTAAATCCTGAGAACACAGATGATCGTCATCACCGAAAATACGGCTCTTGTAAGAACGAAACGGTATCGGGGGCTCGAGACCGATCCGAATAACCATTACCGATTATCAAGCTATCGGATTTCACAAGAATTCGGATATAAATATCTGTTGTCAATTCCCAAAAACGGACATTTTACAATGTCGAACATTTTAATATAAAACGAATCAATAAATCACTTTGATTTCTTTATCAATAATCATAACTCATTTTCATAGTAGAATATTTAAAAGCTCATATTTATAAAGCTATGAACATACAAAATATAATTTTGATCAAGGACTAGAAGCAAGATAAAACAAAGTCAAATTCGAAAATTTCAAACACTAAAAATTATACAATTTTGCTCAAATATCAATAGTAGTAATACCACTCCATATAAAACCTAACTTGAACTTTGAAATAATTAAATTAAATTTAAAAGATAATAGTGTTTGTAAGATTACCTTTATGAGTAAATTCTTCAACCAAAAATAAGATTGTAAAACCAAAGAACTTCAATGATGCATTTGAACAAACACCTTGTGTGCATCAATTTCTAACTCCAAAAGAGAACAATCCAAGCACTCTTTTTGATCGCCATCAATAATACTCAACAAATCTATACCATCCATAATTACCCAATAAAGAAATATAAAATAATCCTAAATACTTGATAAAAAGGATACCCAATTGAAATCCCAATTTGAACAATTAATTACATACGAACTCATTTTGGGGCGATTTAAGTGTCCACGCAACCGCGACTCAGAGCTTACAAATCTTATGTACATCAGGACCCAGAAAAGATCAGAACTATACCAAAAATAGCAAAACAGACCACAATTTTGGACCGTTTTACTTCACTTGTTCCCTCATGGGTAACAGCAAGCAGGTCCCAAATTTGCTTAGCGGATTTGCACCCCATAATTCTATTATGCTCGTTTGGTCTAAGACCACAATGAAGTAATTTTATAGCAAGAGCATTTAATTCCATTTTCTGAAAATCTTCTTTTTCATATTCGGTTATAGGTTTGGGAACAATTTCATTGTTGGAGTTAGTAGTGGTTACCTCAAAATCTCCGATTTCTATGACTCTTCAAACTTGATAATTTTCCGCTTTGATGAAGATCTCCATCCTATTCTTCCAGTATGTATAGAATTTTCCATCGAACATTGGCGGTCTTTGAGTTGAATACCCTTCTTCCATTCGCTCGTTCATAATTGACATTTTTCGGGAACACCAGAATCTGCCCTTAGGGTTTCCTGATCTTCTGGGAACAGGGCTCTGATACCAATTGTTGATTCAATTAGGAACGGGAACAGCAACAAGAGAGGGGGTGAATTGTTGTTGTCGCAAGTTTAAGCGATTGTGCCCTGTTTTTGCGGAATTATTCAAAATAAATAAAGCTTAAACTAAGAGCAAAATAATAAGAGAGACACACGATTTTACGTGGAAACCTTTTGGGCCTAAACAAAAGGAAAAACCACGACCACTTGGGATTTCTAACAACTTCACTATGTTTAAGGCAATTAGTTACAATTACAATAAACACCTTACTTCACTCGAAGCGAAACAACTAGGCCAACTCTTCACTCTCTAATTGCTTTACTCAAAGCAACAAACTTAGCTTTACAATAAGCTAATCCTCTCTAGCTTCACTAAAAGCTATCTAACTTCCCCCTTAGACTCACTCGAGTCTAATTACATAAACTCTCAAAATCCCTTACAAAAATGATAGAAATTCTCTAAAATAAATCAAAGAGTTGCACATGTAAATATTATGAATTAATTGGCAATTTAAAAACACAAAATATTACTTGTAGAATTTCAAAATCAAACGCAAAAATTATTTTTCTCTCAAAGCATGCGTTTTATTTTTTTTGAAAAACCGAGCTAGTTAGCTTATTTATAATAAAATAAATTTCTAAAAATAGAAAAATATTCCAACCCATTATCCTTAGTCAATGGATCAATGAATGATGCTGAATGGATCACAAAACGGTTAATACTTCAGCCTTTGAATAAATCAAACAAACGGTTAAGGCAATCAGTAACCGCTATACCCTGATAACCACTGTTCCTTAATAACCGATGTTCCCTAAAGTAGCAGTTTCTTCAGTAGTAATTCCTGTTCCCCAAATTAATGACTGGAACTTCATGCTATATTTAGAAAACGGTTTTGGTAAAACGGTTATCTTTTGACTAATTCTAAAAACGGTTATCTTTTGACTAATTCTTAAAAAATGGTTATTTTTACTATTTTTTAGGAAAAGATTATTTTTATTATATTTCAGAAAATCCAAAAATAATTAAGACCTAACTGCTGTTCCTACTTTTTAGTAGATCCAAGTTTATCTCCTAAAAATAAGGAATTAATCTTGAAACCCACACGTGAGGAATTTTAGAAATTCTTTTTGCCAATTAACTTTAATAAACTAATGCAACCAATTAATTTAAATACATTAACTAAAAAAATAAAAGATAGAATTTATTAGCTAACGTAAATTGACTTCAGTTTGGGAACACTGCGCTGTCTCCAAATTCCAACTTGCTAGAACATCAAACCTGGGAACAGTAGACTTCCTGTCTCCATTTTACATCCCACGTGATATACTCTTCTAACATCTCTTGAAACCTTTTGACATGTATATTCCCATGAACTAAGCCATAGGTACTATCAACGATCACAATTAATCGGATATCGACCTGCACAAAATCTCTAAACACATATTTGCTAAAGTGTAGTCATCATCAAAACTCAAGAGGTCCAACAAATTCCCCCTTTTTGATGATGACAAACTTTCAAACAAACTTAAAAAAAACAAAATAGAGTAAACCAATGTTGAAGAGTATGTTAGAGATCAAAACAACTCTTCTTAACTAAATATCATGATACAAGTTACTCTAGAAATAATCAAAACAACAACTTTATATTATTTCAGCATAAAATCAAACAATGAAAAAAAATGCAGATTTAATCCATAATCATCCATAATCAGAGCTAAAAGAAATTAGCATAAACCAAAAAAAAAATTAGAAACAACTAAACAAAACCAGAAATCAGTATCTTAAACCTTAATGCAATGAGAAACCTAGTTTCAGTGTCAATGAATGCAATGAGAAACCTAGTTTCAGTGTCAATGAGTAACAACAAACAACTAGCAACACAAACATCAGAAACAAACCAAACCAGCACCTTAATCCATAAGTCCAACATAATAGATTTAACTAGATCTCAAACATGCTCAAGCATTATTTAAGTTTGTGCCAAATATTCCCCCTTTTGACATCATTCAAAAAGAAGATAAGCAATCAAACCACAACACTAAACATATAGTTATAGTCAAAGAGAGAATAAGGATACACAGATTAAAAGAGCATAAGCAATGAATGCAAACATGATAAGCAATGACTAATTAAACCTAACAGTTAGTAACATATGTAAAAAGGTTCATCAAAGTTAACAATGTTTAAGATGTGTACCCCAGCTGGTACTAAAGGCAAAGAAATTGTTTGGTGACAGAGATAGTAGCAATGAAACATAAAAGATATTAAAGGAGAACTAGGAAGCAGGAGCATCTTCATCAATATATTCATTTTCCACCTCCACGGTGTCCAATTTAGCACCAAGACGAGCCTCCATTTGAGTCATCTGGTCAGCTAATGAGGTTAAGGAAACACGAATTTCATCTTGAAATTTGAAGAAGCGATCCTGCAAATCATCAAGCTTAAGGAGAATAGAGTATAAAGGAGCAGTAGGAATGGTTGTCTGATCAAAGCTTTGTTTTTGAAAAGGGTGAACAGGTGGTGGTGATCTTGGTGTTGGTGATGGTGGTGGTGATGGGAAATGATGGGATGGTCGAGTGGTTGGCTTTGGTGAGGGAAAATGACTGGGTTCAGCCCTAGAGTCATCATCAAGAGTAACTTCAGGTCCCATCCCCTTGTCTTCTTCCTCCTTATCAGTAGGAACAACCTCCTGTTCCTTAACTCCAGCTCCTTCCTTCTCCTGTTCCTCCTTTTCAACTTCTTCCTCTTCCTCCTGTCCCTCCTTTTCCTTCTCCTCTACCTCCTGTTCCTCATCATCATTAGAATCAATCTCAACCTGTTCCACAGCATTTTCAAGGATCCCTTCCTCATTTAATTGAAGGCGCAAATTGCTCAAACATTTTGCACCTATCATGTTACTGGGACCCATTGGAAAATTATAATCACCAAGTGGAACATCAAATTTGGAGAAAATCCAGGACAACAAACCACCATAGCCTACCATACATCTTTTGGCTATACAATCATTTAAATGCGAAATCATCAAGGAAGGAAAATTGATCTTTATATTGTTCACCATACAGTAAATCAAGGTCGCATCTCGAAGACTTACCTCACTACGTTTTGAATTTCGTGGTAAAATAAACCTTCGAGCAATGTTGTACAGTAACTTGTGTAAGGGGGACAAAACATTGTGACTCACTTTACCTTTCTTTTGCCTAACACCTAAACATCTCCAAACATCCTTTTCATCTATTCCAGAAAACGCAATTTTAGACCCAACATAGTAAACATCAAAACCAGTGGCTGGCACTCCTAGCCACTCTCCTAACGTCAAACTATCAAATTCAATTTCAATTTCTTTAATTGAACTAGAACAAACTCCATCATGAATAGAAAAATTAGAGATGAACTCACGCATAATTTCTGGGTAAATGGGATTGCAGCAGTAATCGCCCATGAGTGATTCCCAATGTTGAGTTTGTAGAATTTTGTGAAATTGAGGAAAGTTTGTAGTCTCATACCACTCTTTGTCGAGGCCAAAGCCAACTGACATTTCTTTAGATAGTTCCTCAGCATTCAAGTAGTGGGTTACCTTGATTTTCTTGACAGAACGTGTTAGAGGTGTCTTGGATCCTCTTGTTCTCTTACTGCCTGCATGTATTTCCGGAGAGATGGGGGTTCCCTCCTGTTCTTTTGATGAAGACTCAGGCTTAAGGGTGTGAGAAGATGGGTAGATGACTTGAAGAGGTACAGGTTGTTTCATTTTAGGATGCTGATTCTTGATCTTCATGGAGGTTTTGAGAGAGAAGAGCAAGAGAAATGAGAAAACTGACGGTTTAGGGTTGAGTGAGAAAGAAAAGGTAGTGATGATGAACGATGTAACGTGAGGGAGTAAATATACTGGGTATGAAATGACGTTGTGAAAGTGGAGCAAGGCGAGTGAAGGATTATGATGATTCAACTCCTACTTCCTTAAAAAAATTGCTGGGAAAAAATGTTTTTTTTTTTTTATTTTTTTTATTTTTTTTATATATATATATAATAAGAAAATGATAATATTATGCTACTACCGTTTGATCAAAATAGTCATGCAATCATAAGAACATTCAAAGTATATACCTTTAAAAAATGCGTACCTGATCCTTTCGATAATTGATCTTTCAATCAAGTTTATTGTGGTTGATTGATCATTTTCAATTTTTATTTTGTCTCTAAGAATCATATATGACACTTCCTTTAATGCAGCTTGATCATGCCAAGTTCCAATCTCATTTTCTCATGCTGTTCCCTTGGAAGCGGTTTGGTCATGATATCTGCTATTTGCTCGTTAGTGTTTATATGCTTAACAATAATATTTTTATTTTCAACATTATCCTTAAGAAAATGATGCCTAATATGGATGTGCTTTACTCGTGAGTGATGCATTGGATCTTTGGATATGCATATGGCACTGGTATTATCGCAATAAATAGGAACACATGCATACTTAATACCAAAGTCTCTTAGCTGCTGCTTTATCCATATCATTTGGGAACAGCAAGCTGCTGCTGCTACGTACTCAGCTTCAGCAGTTGATAATGCAACAGTGTTTTGTTTCTTGGAACTCCACGAAACTAAACATGAGCCAAGAAATTGTACCATACCTGACGTGCTTTTTCTATTAACAAGATCTCCTGCATAATCTGCATCACTAAAGCCTTTCAAATCAAAGACATCACTTTTAGGATAAAATAATGATAAATCATCTGTTCCCTTTAGATATCTCAAAATACGTTTTACTGCAGTTAGATGTGATTCTTTAGGGTTAGATTGAAATCTCGCACATAGACCAACACTAAATGAAATATCGGGTCTTCTAGCAGTTAGATATAATAAAGATCCAATCATGCCTCTATACATAGTTTGGTCAATATTTGTTCCATTTGTATCTTCATCTAATCTTACATTAGTAGCCATGGGTGTATGGTTGGTTTTAGCGTTATTCAAGCCATATTTCTTAAGAAGTTCTTTTATATATTTTTGTTGATGAATAAAGATACCATTAGCAGTTTGTTTAATTTGCAAACCAAGAAAGAAATTTAATTCTCCCATCATGCTCATTTCAAATTCAGTGCTCATAAGGTTAGCAAATTCTTTACATAGCAATTCATTTGTGGCACCAAAAATAATATCATCAACATATATTTGAACAACTAATATATTGGAACCTTTATTCTTAAAGAATAAGGTTTTATCAATTTTACCTCTAATAAAGTCATTTTGGATCAAAAACTTTGATAGTCTTTCATACCATTGCCTTGGAGCTTGTTTCAACCCATAAAGAGCTTTATCAAGCTTATAGACATGATCAAGACACGAGGTATTCTCAAAGCCAGGCGGTTGTGCAACAAAAACTTCTTCATCAAGAAAACCATTTAAGAAAGCACATTTCACATCCATTTGATATAATTTAAAGTTCATAAATGCAGCAAAAGAAATTAAAATTCTAATAGCTTCTAACCTTGCTACTGGAGCAAATGTCTCAGTATAATCAATGCCTTCTTGTTGATTGTACCCTTTGACCACGAGCCTTGCTTTGTTTCTTACAATTATTCCATGCTCATCTAATTTGTTCCGAAATACCCATTTCAAACCAATTACCTTCTTGTGTTTTGGTTTGGGTTCTAAATGCCATACTTTGTTCCTTTCAAATTCGTTCAATTCATCTTGCATGGCTACGACCCATTCCGAATCCTTTAGAGCTTCTTCGTGATTTTTGGGTTCAAGTGATGATAGGAACGCAAAATGTGCACAAAAATTTCTCATTTGAGATCGAGTTTGTGTTCCTTTATTCAAATCACTTATAATCAAATCAAGAGGATGGTATTTTTGATATCTCCAAGGTTTTGGCACAAAATCTCTTGTGGGAACAGTAGCATGTTCTGGTTCATCAGCTTGATTAACATTCTGTTCAGCTACTGGATTGTTCTGCTCATCTGTGGGAACAGCTGGATTGGGAACAGTCTGCTGTTCCTGATGTTCTGGCAGTTCCTGAACTTGATCAGTACTTTCTGCTTCTGCTGGAACCGGCTGTTCACCAGCTGTTTCTTGATCATGCACTTTCAATTCTTCATCATCTTCCTCTAGATTTGCAAGACCTATCTTAAAATTATTTGTATCCTGTTCACTTGACAAAAAGTTAGTTTCATCGAAAATTATGTGAACGGATTCTTCCACACCCATTGTTCTTTTGTTATAGACTCTATATGCCTTACTTTGAGATGAGTAGCCAAGAAATACTGCTTCATCACTTCTTTCATCAAATTTACCTATATTCCGTTTTCCATTAACATGTACAAAACATTTGCATCCAAACACACGAAAATAGGCAATATTTGGTTTAACACCTTTAAACAGTTCATAGGGTGTCTTAGAAGTGATTGGTCTTATCAATACTCTATTTAAAATATAACATGCAGTATTAACAGCCTCGGCCCAAAAATTTCTAGGTAAACCACTAGCAATTAACATAGTTCTAGCCATTTCTTCTAAAGTTCTATTTTTCCTTTCTACAACACCATTTTGTTGTGGTGTTCTAGGGGCGGAAAAATTGTGACTTATTCCATGTTCATTGCAATAACTCATAAAACTTGAATTTTCAAATTCTTTACCATGATCTGACCTTATGTGAACAATTTGATTATTGGTAGATTTTTGTATTTTGTTAGAGAAAGAAACAAACTCATTAAAGGCTTCATCTTTACTAACTAGAAATAAAGTCCATGTAAATCTACTATAATCATCAACAATAACAAACACATATCTCTTGCCACTACGGCTTTGTATTCTCATAGGTCCACACAAATCCATATGTAATAATTCAAGCGTTTTTGAGGTGGTCACAACATTCTTTGGTTTAAAAGATGACCTAACTTGTTTTCCTTTGGCACAAGGATCACATATTTCATCCTTAAGGAATTTTATAGCTGGTAGTCCTCTAACTAGGTCTTTAGATCTTAATGTATTAATCAATGAATAACTAGCATGACCTAGACGCTTATGCCAAAGAAGTGGGTCATCTTCTATAACACTTAGACACGTTAGATTAGCTTTGGGAACAGTGTCCAGGTCCACTACATAAGTGTTCCCTTTTCTGTTTCCCTCAAGAATGATGTCTCCAGTGTCATTCCTAGAAATAATGCACTTTTCAGAAGTAAATTTTACAGAGTTACCCTTATCACAAAATTGAGAAATGCTGAGTAAGTTGTGTTTCAAATTCTCGACTAAAAATACATTATCAATGGCGTGGGAACATGACCTTCCAACCTTTCCTTTGGCGATTATCTCACCCTTCATATTGTCACCGAAGGTTACTGTTCCCCCATCATAGGCTTCAAGTGAGAGAAATTTAGATTTGTCACCCGTCATATGCTTGGAACACCCACTGTCGAGATACCATGAGCTGTTCCCCCTCACTTGGACCTGTAAGATAATTAATTGTTAATTATAGGAACCCAGACTTTCTTGGGTTCCTTGTCGATCTTACATGAATCATATTTATCAATTTGAATGTTATCGACATAGTTTCTGTTAAAGACAGTATACTGTTCCCTTTTGGTGCACTGTTCCTTCAGATGGCCAGCTTTTCCACAGAAGGTACAGTACCTGTCTCTAGGAAGATCAACGTAAGCTTTCTTACTTTTGTTATTCTTAAAATATTTTAGGCCTTGTGATTTCTTACTTTTAGCATCTAGAATCCATTTGGGAGTTATTTTGATTTTCCCTTTTTCTCTTGAATTTAATTCAAGATTGTTATTGTTGTTACGGTTGGATTCCGAATTCATTTTTAAATATTGAAAATCATTGCATAAATCTTTAGTAGATGCATCTATCAATTCCTCATTTAAGCCTAATAATTTGTATTGCGATAGCTCAATGTTAAGAATAACATTTTCCTTCTTAAGTCTCTCCATATTTTCCTTTAGGATTATATTTTGGTCCAACAAACCGAAAAATCTGTTTTGGACATCATGTCTAAAGGTGTTTATGTATGAGACATGGTCTTTGCTTACCTTAAGTTCCTTTTCTAACTTGAGACACTTATCATTGCAATTTTCAAGTTTAACTTGTGCCTCTTTTAACAACTCTTTTAATTCATTTTTACTTGGATTGAATGAATGGTCAGAAAATGAATTAGAAATATTTACCTGCTTCTCCTTGCCTTTATGTGTAGCCATGAGACATAGGTTAGCTGTCTCCTCTTCTTCGGGAACAATAGTTTCATTCTCACTTTCAGTTTCTTCCCATGCAGCAATCATGGCCTTACGAAAGTCAGTCTTGTTAAGATTCTCTTTGTTCAATGGTCTTCTTGAATCTCTTGTCTTTCCCTTGCCCTTTTCATTCTTCCATGTTGGGCAATCCTTGATGAAGTGTTCGGTACTTCCACATTTGTGGCATTCAAGATTTTTTGTTCTTCTTTCTTTGTTGTTTCTTTGATTTGCATACCTGCTGTTCCTGAAGAACTTCTTGAATTTTTGTACCAATAAAGCAGCCTCTTCCTCATCACATTCTGATTCGTCCTGTTCCCCCGCTGCCAGAGCCAGTCCCTTGTTCCTAGAACTGTCTGCTGTTCCCAAATGCAATTCATGTGTCATTAGGGAACCAGCCAGCTCCTCTAGATTAAACTTTGTAAAATCTTTGGACTCTTGTATAGCAGTAACCTTGGCCCTCCAGCGCTCATCTTGAGGAAGGCTCCTAAGAATCTTCCTTACTTGTTCATCAGTGGGAATTATTCTTCCAAGAGAGACAAGCTCGTTTGTTATGTTGGTGAACCTAGTGAACATCTCTTGGATACTTTCTCTTGGCTCTATAACAAATCTCTCGTATTTAGACATTAACAAATCAATTTTGGACCGTTTTACTTCACTTGTTCCCTCATGGGTAACAGCAAGCAGGTCCCAAATTTGCTTAGCGGATTTGCACCCCATAATTCTATTATGCTCGTTTGGTCTAAGACCACAATGAAGTAATTTTATAGCAAGAGCATTTAATTCCATTTTCTGAAAATCTTCTTTTTCATATTCGGTTATAGGTTTGGGAACAATTTCATTGTTGGAGTTAGTAGTGGTTACCTCAAAATCTCCGATTTCTATGACTCTTCAAACTTGATAATTTTCCGCTTTGATGAAGATCTCCATCCTATTCTTCCAGTATGTATAGAATTTTCCATCGAACATTGGCGGTCTTTGAGTTGAATACCCTTCTTCCATTCGCTCGTTCATAATTGACATTTTTCGGGAACACCAGAATCTGCCCTTAGGGTTTCCTGATCTTCTGGGAACAGGGCTCTGATACCAATTGTTGATTCAATTAGGAACGGGAACAGCAACAAGAGAGGGGGTGAATTGTTGTTGTCGCAAGTTTAAGCGATTGTGCCCTGTTTTTGCGGAATTATTCAAAATAAATAAAGCTTAAACTAAGAGCAAAATAATAAGAGAGACACACGATTTTACGTGGAAACCTTTTGGGCCTAAACAAAAGGAAAAACCACGACCACTTGGGATTTCTAACAACTTCACTATGTTTAAGGCAATTAGTTACAATTACAATAAACACCTTACTTCACTCGAAGCGAAACAACTAGGCCAACTCTTCACTCTCTAATTGCTTTACTCAAAGCAACAAACTTAGCTTTACAATAAGCTAATCCTCTCTAGCTTCACTAAAAGCTATCTAACTTCCCCCTTAGACTCACTCGAGTCTAATTACATAAACTCTCAAAATCCCTTACAAAAATGATAGAAATTCTCTAAAATAAATCAAAGAGTTGCACAAGTAAATATTATGAATTAATTGGCAATTTAAAAACACAAAATATTACTTGTAGAATTTCAAAATCAAACGCAAAAATTATTTTTCTCTCAAAGCATGCGTTTTATTTTTTTTGAAAAACCGAGCTAGTTAGCTTATTTATAATAAAATAAATTTCTAAAAATAGAAAAATATTCCAACCCATTATCCTTAGTCAATGGATCAATGAATGATGCTGAATGGATCACAAAACGGTTAATACTTCAGCCTTTGAATAAATCAAACAAACGGTTAAGGCAATCAGTAACCGCTATACCCTGATAACCACTGTTCCTTAATAACCGCTGTTCCCTAAAGTAGCAGTTTCTTCAGTAGTAATTCCTGTTCCCCAAATTAATGGCTGGAACTTCATGCTATATTTAGAAAACGGTTTTGGTAAAACGGTTATCTTTTGACTAATTCTAAAAACGGTTATCTTTTGACTAATTCTTAAAAAATGGTTATTTTTACTATTTTTTAGGAAAAGATTATTTTTATTATATTTCAGAAAATCCAAAAATAATTAAGACCTAACTGCTGTTCCTACTTTTTAGTAGATCCAAGTTTATCTCCTAAAAATAAGGAATTAATCTTGAAACCCACACGTGAGGAATTTTAGAAATTCTTTTTGCCAATTAACTTTAATAAACTAATGCAACCAATTAATTTAAATACATTAACTAAAAAAATAAAAGATAGAATTTATTAGCTAACGTAAATTGACTTCAGTTTGGGAACACTGCGCTGTCTCCAAATTCCAACTTGCTAGAACATCAAACCTGGGAACAGTAGACTTCCTGTCTCCATTTTACATCCCACGTGATATACTCTTCTAACATCTCTTAAAACCTTTTGACATGTATATTCCCATGAACTAAGCCATAGGTACTATCAACGATCACAATTAATCGGATATCGACCTGCACAAAATCTCTAAACACATATTTGCTAAAGTGTAGTCATCATCAAAACTCAAGAGGTCCAACAGACCATATCCAAACACATATATTAAACATAGTCATCACTTATCACTATAATATATGATGAACCAACTTGGGTTAAAGAATCTTAACTTAGCTTGCTAAATTCCCAAAACAAAATCAACAAGAGTAGAGTCCTTTTCCAAAGACAAACACCAACAAAATCAGCGAGAACATGATTAAACCAAAATACAATTACCTTCTTAAAGTAGCAAAGTGATGATCAATGTAAACCCAATTTAGAATCAAAACATACATTAACAAAGAAGCTATCAATGTGGAAATTGATGAGAAAGACTTGATTAAAAATCCATCATCCAATAGATTTTTGAGACTCCATACACGAACCACTAAAAACAGCACTAGATACTAGATTGAAATTGACTGAATACTGATTTTTAGATAACCAGCAAGCTTTTTGTGTTTTTCTGATTCTTATTTCTTGTTTTTCATTCAACAATTGATGATGATAATATATACAGAAACTTAAGGTAACTGCTCCTAATTGACCTAGTAACTGCTCCACTAATCTCCACTAATAAAATAATTGTTCCTACATGAGTAACCGTAATACATAATCTAACACTCCTCCTCAAGTTGGGTCGTAGGGTCACCTACACCCAACTTGCATAGAACCTCTTCAAAGAACTGAGTTCCAACTTCCTTTGAAAGAATGTCTGCTAGTTGATCCTTGGACTTCACATGCAGAAGCTTGATTACTTGGGCTTCTAATTTCTCCTTTATAAAATGCCTGTCTACTTCTACATGTTTGGTGCGATCATGTTGAACTGGATTTTTTGAAATGTTGATAGCCGCTTGATTATCGCAGTACAGCTCGCAACTCCTTTTAGGAGGGAATCCTAGTTCAGTTAGTAACTTTCTCAGCCACAGGACTTCTGCGATTCCCTTTGCTACACCTCTGAACTCTGCTTCTACACTAGACATGGCCACCATCTTTTGTTTCTTGCTCCTCCACGTGACTAGATTTCCTCCCACCAGAGTAAAGTAGCCTGAAGTTGACTTTCTATCATCCTTATCACCTGCCCAATCTGCATCTGTATATGCCACAAGATCAAGGTGACCATTTTTCTGATAAAGTACTCCCTTACCAGGGCATCCCTTGAGGTATCTTGGAATCCTATAAACTGCATCCATATGCTGAACCTGAGGCTTGTGCATGAACCTGCTGACTACTCCTACTGCATATGCAATATCTGGCCTTGTGTGAGCTAAGTAGATTAACTTCCCTACCATGCGTTGATACTGCATGCGATCAGCTAACTTTCCTCCTTCAATCATCTGTAGTCCATGGTTCATCATCATTGGTGTCTCGATAGGCTTGCAGTCCAGCATCCCTGTTTCAGTTAACAGGTCTAAAACATACTTCCTTTGGGATATGAAAATTCCTTTGTTCGATCTAAGAACTTCAATCCCTAGAAAGTACTTCAGCCTACCTAGATCTTTCATCTCAAATTATTGAAATAATTTCCCCTTCAGAATTGCAATTTCGTCTCTATCATCCCCGGTAATGATCATGTCATCGACATAAATTATCAGGCATGTTGTTCTGCCTCCTCTTTGTTTAAGGAACAAGGTGTGATCTAAATTGCTTTGCCTGTAGCCAAATTTCTTCATTGCAGAGGTAAATCTTCCAAACCACGCTCTGGGGATTGTTTCAGCCCATATAGAGCCTTCCTTAATTTGCACCCCTCATTATCCGAGAACCCTGATGTAAACCCTGGTGGAGCTTCCATGTACACTTCCTCCTGTAGATCTCCATGCAGAAATGCATTTTTAACATCAAATTGATGCAGGGGCCAGTCTAAGTTTGCTGCAATGCTGAACAGAACTCGAATTGTATCAAGCTTAGCAACAGAAGAGAAGGTTTTTGAGTAGTCAACTCCATATGTCTGAGTGTATCCTTTCGTCACCAATCGAGCTTTGTACCTTTCAATCGTGCCATCTGATTTGTACTTGATCGTGAACTTTCTTTTCCTTTGGTAGGATGCATTTTTTCCATGTGCCATTCTTGTTAAGAGCATTAATCTCTTCCTCCATCGCCTTTCTCCAATGTGCAGACACTAGGGCTTCTTCGACTGTGGTTGGGCTCTTGGTTGTATCTAAAGTTGCCTTAAATGCTAAGGCACTTTGTGAAAAATTTCCTGATTCGGACGACTTCTCAATAGGATAACTTGAACGTTGTGCTTCATACTCAGGATCATATCTTCTTGGAGGAACCCCTCGAGTGGAGCGAGGAGGTAACATATATGATTCACCACCAGCACCTTGATTATCATGATTCCCTGTTTCAACTGTATCTGTAACAACTTCTTCATTCAAATGATCAGCACTCACATTATCATTGTTAGTGTTGTTTGGAGCAGTAGCATTATCGAGAATTGTATGACTTACCTGATGATCAGACATGATTGGTAGTGGTAGAGGAGTGGACAAAACATCTTGGTGGGGTAACTCTGTAGCATTGTCTACTTGGTCTTTTGGATCTAAGTTGGACAACTGCGGACTGATTAACCATCTGAGATCGTCATTGTGATTCTCCCCCTGACATCGAAGAGGATGGTAGTAGTATTCATTCTCGATGAACTCGCAATCCATGGTGGTATAGATCTTTCTAGTTAAGGGATCATAACACCGGTAACCTTTCTGATTCCTCCCATACCCAATAAGGACACATTTGACTGCTCTTGGTTCAAATTTGTTTCTTACTGTCGCTGGACAGTGAACAAAAAATATGCACCCAAAAACACGAGGATGTAGAGTATGTGAGGAAGGTAAAGAGAAATGAGTTTGAAGGGTGGCTAAGGGTGTGTGGTATTTAAGACTCTTTGAGGGAAGTCTGTTGGTAAGGTAGTTAGCAGTGGCGATAGCTTCAGGACAAAGATGAGTTGGAGCATGAGAGTCAAAAATAAGAGCACGAGTCATTTCAAGAAGTGTGCGATTTTTCCGTTCTGCCACTCTATTTTGTTGAGGTGTATTGGGACAAGTGGTTTGGTGTATAAGGCCTTTTTGTTTAAAGAACTGTTGCATGTTTGAATTAATATATTCTCCACCATTATCTGTTCGAAACATGCGGGGTTGAGTTTGAAATTGGTTACATATCATATTATAAAATTCAACAAACACATGAAATACTTCCGATTTGTGTTTAAGGAAGTAAATCCAACTCATCCGGGTGCAATCATCAATAAATGTAACAAAATATGAACAACCATGTAATCCTAGGACGGGTGCAGGACCCCACACATCAGAATGAATCAGCATAAAAGGTAAATCAGCTCTATTCAAACTAGTAGAGTATGAGTGTTTATGACTCTTTGCACGAATACAAGTTTCACACTTAAAATCAGTTTTTAGTCCTATAAATTTAGGAAAAAGTTTTTCTAAATACCCTATTGATGGATGTCCCAAACGTCGATGCCACGTCCATAGTTGTCTTTCCTCTGACCCGCGAGCAAGAACTGCTTTGCCCTTTTGAGTCTCCCCTTCCAAGTAGTATAGTCCACCTCTTTCAATACCACGCCCAATGACTTTTCCTGTCTGAACATCCTGCACAATACAACATCCAGGCTCTATGAGAATAGAACAACCAAGATCTCTAGTAAGTTGGCTTACTGACAATAATTTATGTGACAAGTCAAGGACAAATAAAAATTTTTTTGAAGTAAGATTTTCTGTGAAAGAAATCGTTCCAGCTCCGCTCACTTTAATCCTTCCCCATTGGCTGTTTTAATGATGTTTTTCATAGGGGTGTCACGGGTCAAAAAATCGTTCGGGTCATACGACATTGTATCGGTGGCGCCACAATCAATTATCCAATCCCCATCAAAATAAGATGAAGTATTAAATGAGGACTAAAAAAATTGAAAAAATGTGGGATGTAAAGGAGGAATCACGTGACCCCCCCCCCCCCCCCCCCCCCCGTTTTAGGGTTTTTTCTGATTCCTCTCCTTTAAAAGGTGGGGGCGCTCCATTTTTTGCTTCACCCTCTCCCTCTATCCCGACTGTGAGGGCGCCTCTTTCACTTCTGGTACCTTCTTCTCCTTTGCTCTTGACGCCTGTTATGTTCATGGCTTCACCTGGTTTCTCTCCTTCCTCCATGGTTGTGGGTCTTTCTGTGCGCCATCCTACTGCTGCCTTTCCCATGCGATTTTGATCTGAAAAACGCGCCGATTTTCTTTCTCCCTTTTTCTTAGAATCCGGCCACCACTCCGGGTACCCCACGAGTTTGAAGCACTCGTTCCTTGTATGCCTGGTACCACCACAATAGGTACACTTTAGGTGAGTTTTTTCATCATCCCTCCGATAAGTTTTCCCTTTGACCGAGAAAATTCCACCGGTGTCCGGTGCTTCAAAATCGGATGAGGGGTTTGTCTTCATGATTCCTCGTCTCAGAATTTCTCTTCTGATACTTGCGTAGGCCTCCTCCACTGTAGCAAGAGGGTCTAAGAGGAGGAGATCTCTTCTATCCTTGTTGAATGTTTCATTAATGCCAGCTAAAAATTGGTATAATCTATTTTGTTGAGTTATTTGATTATAGATGATGATGTCGCATGGATCCTTCATCGGATTTGGTTGTCTCCGGTCAATTTCTTTCCATAAAACAATTAACTTGCTGTATTATGTTTCAATGGTGTCTGGCCCTTGTTGGATTTTGTTGGTTTTGACTATTAAATCGAATATTTGCAGGCCATCTTTCCCACTGCTGTACAGTGTTTCAATCCCTTGCCACAACGTTTTGGCTGTCGGGAAATCGAGATACTGATTAACTAGATCAGACTCTATATTCTCCAGTATCCATGAGATAACAATTGAGTCGCTTCTGATCCATTGGTTGTACGCTGGGTCATTTGTGGGCGGAGGATCGTCGATGATGTGATTGAGACGATCTCGTCCACTAATGGCCAAGTGCATCAGCCTGGACCATTTTGTGTAATTTTGATTTGTTAATTTCAGTGGGTGGTTTGTTGGGGTTTAACTGTTTAAATAGTTGCAACAACTGTCCCATTGTGACCGGTTGGTCTGGTGCTATGACAGTTCTTGATTCATCTTCCATTGTTGGATTGAAGGTAGGTTAATTGGTATATGATGAAGCTGCGAAGAACGATTCAGAATCGTTCTAGCTCTGATACCATGATTTTTAGATAACCAGCAAGCTTTTTGTGTTTTTCTGATTCTTATTTCTTGTTTTTCATTCAACAATTGATGATGATAATATATACAGAAACTTAAGGTAACTGCTTCTAATTGACCTAGTAACTACTCCACTAATCTCCACTAATAAAATAACTGCTCCTACATGAGTAACCGTAATACATAATCTAACAAATACAAAACTCTAATTTCAATAATGGGGTTAGAAGTTTCGTTAAATTAGGGATTTATCTTTCTGATTTTTAGCTTGATTTGGTAGGATTGATATAGATAGACATAGATTGCTAGAATTTTAACTTTCATGAACTTAGTTTTGAAAGAGATTGAAATATGACAAAGAAATTACAGAGAGACGAGAGTGAATGAACTTGAAAAGATTTTACTGATTTTTTGAGAGGTTTGATATAATGGCACATAACAATGATATGTGTCTAAATAACAGAGAAAGGAATCACTGGTGTCATTCTTTGACAATAATCGAAATACGTTTGACTAATTAAATATTGTAGATAAATAAATAAATAGTCTCATTATATTACTTTATTCAAATGCTACTTTAATTTTGCTAAAGAAAACTTTCAATACGAGTCAAAATAATTAATAAGAGAAATTATCATCTCTAAATATAATATTACTCGAATTAACTTAACTCGTATCCTAATTTAACCTAATTAGTGCTATAATTAAGTTGTATTAAAATAGTGGCTGTTACAATTAAAATAATGGTTCTTACACCAGAACCCAATCATCAGACAGATCCCTTAAGACTTAACAAAACTTGCTAATGCCAAGTCTTTCTTCGAATTATATTTTTCTTCGGTTTTTCTTCAACTATAGTAGCTTGAGACTTGCCCTTCCTCACTGGATAATTAACCCTAAAGTGACCCAGTTCCTTATGGTAGTAACAGGTCTTACCCGCAATCTTACTAGATCCCTCATTGTTGTTTTCAGCACTCGACCCAGTATTGTTGCCTTTGTTAAAACTCTTTTTCTTTTTCGATTTCCGGGACTTAACAAATAACCCGTTGCCACTCTCCCCGTTATCACCTATAACTTTCTGACGAAGTTCCCTAATATCAAGTGCTGCCTTCACTTCTTCTAAGGTCAGTGAGTCTTTACCAACAACAAAAGACTCAACAAAATTCTCACAACTAGACGATAAAGACACAAGTAAAATTAAGCAGCATCCTTATCATCTATCTTAACATCTAAATTACGTAAATCCAGTAAAATAGAGTTAAGTTTCTCCAAATGTTCCTGTAAGGGAGTACCTAATTGCATTCGGAGGCTAAACAACTGCTGCTTCAGCAATAATTTGTTGATCAGCTACTTAGTCATATACAATGACTCCAATTTCAGCCATAATTCTGCTGCCGTAGCCTGATTAGCGATCTCCGTGAAATGATCATCCAAATATAGCAAAATGGTAGAATGAGCCTTTTCCTCCATTACTGCTAATTGCCCGTTAGTTAGTCCGTCTTCCAACCCCACAGTAGTACTCTTTAGAGCAAACGGACGCCAGATTTTCTACTGTTTCAGCAGAGCTTTCATCTTTATTTACTATAGCCAGAAGCTATTTTTCCCGGTAATTTCTCAATTCTTATCGTAGAATCTCTAGCCATTGTTTTAATCAAAAACTCTCCAAGAACTAAAACTTGAGCTTTGATATCAATTGTTGTGCGACAGCGGAATCAAGATTGATGAACAATCACGAAGTAGTAAAGAAATTCAAACAAACAATAAAAAAATGACACAAGAGATCAAATAATTTCACTATGATCGCAAAAGACTTTACAAGATAAATCACAATAACACTCACAAATAATAATGGCTTTCATATGATCTCTTTCTCAATTTGTGAATAATACAAAATTTTAGTACTAATAAAAGGAAGTATATAATAAAACCTAAAAAGAAGTTACTTGGGTTCCAAGTATCACAATATAACCAGCCCAAGAGTAGTGGTAACCGTCCAAAACCCACGAAGAAACTGATCCCGTGTTCTCGTTCACACAGCAGACTCGGCTTCCACAAATTAAGACCAAAGGCCGAGTCGGCATAAGCTACTGACCAAATCATCAATTATCCAAGACCCACAGCCGACTCAGCTGTCACCCAATGTCCCTCGACGCCGAGTTGGCGATATTCACCAGGATTAATCATTAAGCTTCAATCAAAAGCCGACTTGTCTAGAGTCCAAACACCATTAGCATCCTACTCAGCTTTGCGCACTGTTCTTGACCTTCATCATCAACTCATCTTCATCGATGGTGCTACTAGTTAGAGTCACCATTATCAACACTGATTACATTTTGTCTGTATAACATTCTACTACGTTGCAGTTTTGCTAATAAGCTGACGCAGATCAAAGAGAATCATAAATTCCAGAAGAACGATGCAAGGGACATAAAGTGGAAGATGGCTTCCAACACATCATTACCGAAACTAAAGAATAAAATCATGCTATCATATATGCGAGTCTTATTACAACTTTGTTCTGCTTTACAATAAATTAACTATCTTAGAAGCACTTATCAGTTGTAAAACCCAGTCTGGCTATTTGTTTACTTTTATAGGTATGTTTATGTGTGGCATGTGATAACAGGATACTGGGGAAGTGTTTGACAAAGGGTTTTCGCACGTCGATAATACTAGACCTTAATCAAACAATATTTATAATACCCTAATACAACTACAACTAGCGTAGCGGTAAGTTGGGGATTGAACCACGAGGACAAAACTAAGAAGACAAAGGACTTGATGTAGGGAGGTTAAAAGGTGAAAGAGTATGAACTAGAATACTAAAATAATAACAAAGAAAGAATAAAAGTGATGATAAACGAGGAAAGGCAAACGGGGATGGAATGGATCCCCCTAGGTCGATCTCTATGAACTCATGAAAATCTAGGTCAATGGAGACCGAACGACAATCAATCTAGACACTCTAGATGAATCGAGACACTCTAGATGATGACAATCAATCGAGACACTCTATAAATCGAGACACTCTAGATGACGACAATCAATCGAGACACTCTATAAATCACACGAACAACCTATAATCGCCCTATGTCTCCTAAAGAGTGGCAAGACAAGATTCATATCAAATATGAATCAATCAACAACCTCAACCCTTACCTAACACATGAAAGGAACTGGGGTGCTTGGGGTGCTTGGGAAGGCTTCGTTTAAGTGTGGCAGTTTGTATTGTTTTTCTGCTGCTAATAACTGTGTTAAAGGAACTGAAAGCTAATACACTTGAATACTTGATATGTACTTGCTTGCACACTCTGCTTTAGTTTAATTTGCTTAATATGCTCGCATTTTGTCGTTAATCATCTACTTTAGTGTATTGTCTGTGGGTAGAATACTCCAGGGAGTACAACAACACTTCTTTCAATCAATCTATAAAAAATAGCTATCTTACTACTCTTGTTTAGTAGGTACAGTGATCATAAGACACCATAAATGCAGCTCCGCTGCTACTTATGTGATTTGAAAGGGAAAATCAGTAGCCTCAAAGTTAGTATCCTGTAATTGGTTCCACTATATTCACACTTGTGACAGTAGGCTGCACTTAACACAAACACACACTAAGAGCTTTATATAATAACATATATATCTTTCTAAATGCATCTTTCTCTTTATAGTGTTCTATTGTAAAATATTGATTTTTGTTAAGAATGATGTGACTTGAGTGCACATTCGATGGGTGCATTCATGTGGTGACTCTTGGGATGGAATCCCATAAGTATGTCATGAATGGGTGTTAAGTTTTGTCTTAATGTTTGTGGTTTATGATGATGATTAAAGTGTGGATTAATCAGTTAATCATGGGAGTTATGAGACTTAATGAAGAAGTGTAAAGGATTAATTCAAAATACTCTATAATGCAAAGTCGAGCAAAACTGTCAGAAGCTCACTGAAGTACCGCTCGACCAGCTCGCTCGACCGAGCGAGCGTCAGAATGGGTAGCGAGCAGACAGAATGTAACCAGAAACTTCTTGTAGCCCGCTCGACCAAGCGAGCCTCTGCTTTGGTCGAGCGATGTCTCTGATGCTCCTAGGATGCTGTTTTGACTCTTCAAGTTCTTGGGGATGTTTCATTATCATTTATTCATAATTTTAATGTACTTAATGTTACTTAGTGAGATCTCTCTTATAAATAGAGAGCTATCATTCACACATTGAAATTATCCACAAAATACACCCCAAGCCAAACACTAGCCTCCGGAGGACGTAGCCTAAGTTGGGTGAACCTCGTTAAATTTTTTGTGTCGTTTTATTGCATTTCTTTCTCCTACAAACATCAATATCATTGATAGCTTAATTTGTTTGTCACAAACCTCATACATTCGATCTTGGCAATATTAGAGTTTGAAACACATTGTTTGAACTCTAATATAGCATCGTTTTCAATTTTGCAAGTATATAATTGTTAAACTATTATTTTTATTTGAATACAAGAACGCGAGCATAGTGTGCACGACATCATCAATTGATTTGATATAGTTGGGCGTTCTTGATCCATATATGGATCATGAGGACAACCCACAAGCCAAGACAAACCAAGGAGGAGGAGACATGGCTAAGCAACCTACTGATTTGATGCTCATTGGCTTACCAACTGACCTTGCTAAACCTACGGGCTTGGACGTGACAATTAAGGAAAGCCAATCCCAAGCTAGACCAAGCATAAACATGGAATCAAGGCAAGAGCAAGAAGAATCAAGGAGGAACATCTCAGCAATACTCAAGCAAAACAGTAGGCTGTTCCACAACTCACGAACAACAGAACCAACAAAGTATGGTTCTGCCTGGCAGCCTACCTTGCGAATCATGGAACGTCCAACCTGGTACATGTATGAGCATGGAACTTCGAGGCATGGCATCTCTAGACATGGAAGATTACACCAAGACTCAGAGGCATCACGATGGGTCCTCACAGAAGCCACAAGACCAACCCCAAGGTCACTTGTTCGCCTGACATTTGACAATGGGTGATTCAGAGAGCAACCAGCTGCCAGCCACCACCTGCTGAGCAGCAGACCTTCAAGCCCTTCTACGGAGTCAACCTGAGCACAGTAGGATACACCAAGGGTATTTTTGGAATCTTTATACATGGGACTCTCCATCAACACCTTAAGTGCCTCCTTACGATCACAGTAAGACACCAAGAATGGATGCTGAAGGTTGGGTGGTCAACGAATAGTACAGCAGCATACTGTTAAACACTCCTTCTGACTTCTGTTTCTGTTTTAAAACGTGTACATAAAAGCCACGTGTAACTTTTAGCCGTTATTTTGGTTTGTTAGGCTTAGCTCTTTTAGAAGGTCTCATAACTCTATAAATAAGAGACCTAATCCCTTGTAAAAAACAAGTTTTTGATTAATACAAGTTTTTCTTCAAAGTGATTGTTGTTCAATTACTTGTTCTGAGAGGGTACTTTGTGAGGCAAAGCAAAGTGTTCTTTTCAGGTTAATTCCACAAAGATTGAGAGAGAGTCTTTCAGTTGGAGTGTGAGGAAGAGGCCAAGCAACCCAGTGTGGGTGATTTGTCTCTATCCACGGCACAAGGGCCACTCTTTAGAGTTGTCCTGGCCAACCTTCTTGTTTGTCATCAAACAGAAGGGTTATCTTTGTGTACGTTCATAGCGTTCTTGGCAACGTTCTTGGAGGTATTAAGTAGGTTCTTGAATTGTCCCACCACGTACATGCATCAACTTGGTATCAGAGCCTAAGTTCTGAGTAGGGACACGAGCAAAGGAGCGGAGAAGATCAGGTAAAAGAAGGCAACATACGTGCTGGTAAGAAGCAATCTGGACAAACAGGTATTGTGCCATTTTTTTCAATTTCACAAGAACACAGGTACGAATTCAATCTATACTTTCATAATTCAATCCTTCTTTGTTAATCATTCATTTGGAATCCAGAATTACAAGATATATTTAATCACTATACGCGTTTGAGTGTGAAAAGAAAACTTCTGGAAATCTGATTTTTGGTATGAGTGGAGGTGCATTACTTTGATTTCTGAAAAATTTGTTTTGAGTCATTATATGTACTAAATTTTGTTCACTAAACCATTTGAATTCAATTTGTGTATGTACTGAATGATTGTTTGTTGAAATTTGATGCCAATTGCAATTTAAACATTCGAACTATAGTCTTCGCTGAACACTGTCATAGGCGATTTCCGGATCTTGAATTCGATTCTTTGATTGTTATTAATATAATTTCTGGTAGGAATTGGATAGAAATTGTGATAAATCATTGAGAATTACGTTTGCTTTGAGGAAGATTGGTCTTAATAAGCTGAATTGCGAAAAATTTTTCTGGAAAATTAGGGTTTGTTATTGAACATCTGATTTTCTTCCATTGTTGTTTGCTGCATTTGATTCTCTGTAAACAATTGAACGTATTAGGTTGTTTGATTATTGTTTTTACATTGCATAACATCACAAGTACATTCTTGAATAATCATTGCATAAAACAGAAGCTTGAAGAACAAAAAAATCAGTCATTCATTCTCCTTTGATCAGAAATCTTTGTGCATTGATTTGTTTGATGATGAATTTGTTCTACTTTCTGTATGTTTGATAAAATTGGTTCTAATAAAGAGAACTTAGTGTAACAATTACAAAGAACCCAAAAAAAAAAAAATTCCAAAGAGTTACTTGTAGATTTTCTTTGCTAAACAGAAGATAGGGGTTGCATTACTGTGGTGATCTTGTTTCTGTTTGTGCATTCATCTTTAATTCCTGAAAATTTGTTGATTATTGCATTGTGACATTGAGGACAAAATGAATACTAATGAGAGGCTGGGTAAGATGGCTCTTGCCATTACACAACTCACACATGTAGTGAACAAACTTGTCCTAAATGAGGGAGGATTAACAAAACTTGCACCCATACCTCCATGTAAGACCATAACTACTCCTACAAAACCAAACAAAACAAGATATGTGCTGACCAAACGTGACGGTGTTGAGGAAGTTCACATTAGGAGAGGCTCCAAGCATTTGATTGTGAAAAAAACTAATACGGAAACAAGCTATGCCTTGAATAAGAGTGAATGTTATAAAGAAATTCAGAGGGAGAAGGAAACTGTACAACTGCCCACTAAAGAAATCAGTGAAGATCAAACCCAACAGCAAAGCAAAACATTGAATTCAGTAGAGGATGAAGCATTAAGCACTGAGCTGAACAAGGATATACATATTGATGATGTTGAATTAAACAACCTGCATTTGCAAGCTTCATTTTCATGCTATGAGCTGAATGGGTTTTATTTCATGGAAGACGTGATTACTAATTTTTCTTATGATTGTAGGTACCATACGAATAATGAACAAAGGACTGAAAGGCTGCAGCACATACAAAAGGAATTCAGTCATGAGGAGCTGCAGGAAGGGCCTTTGACATGGAAGCATGGGAACTTGATGAGTAACCATGAAGTCTCCACAGCCTCTATCTTGGATAACACAAGCAACCATGAGGGCAACGCAGAATTGGGGACAATTCTGTTCGAAGAAGGAGAGAATGATCCATATATGGATCATGAGGACAACCCACAAGCCAAGACAAACCAAGGAGGAGGAGACATGGCTAAGCAACCTACTGATTTGATGCTCATTGGCTTACCAACTGACCTTGCTAAACCTACGGGCTTGGACGTGACAATTAAGGAAAGCCAATCCCAAGCTAGACCAAGCATAAACATGGAATCAAGGCAAGAGCAAGAAGAATCAAGGAGGAACATCTCAACAATACTCAAGCAAAACAGTAGGCTGTTCCACAACTCACGAACAACAGAACCAACAAAGTATGGTTCTGCCTGGCAGCCTACCTTGCGAATCATGGAACGTCCAACCTGGTACATGTATGAGCATGGAACTTCGAGGCATGGCATCTCTAGACATGGAAGATTACACCAAGACTCAGAGGCATCACGATGGGTCCTCACAGAAGCCACAAGACCAACCCCAAGGTCACTTGTTCGCCTGACATTTGACAATGGGTGATTCAGAGAGCAACCAGCTGCCAGCCACCACCTGCTGAGCAGCAGACCTTCAAGCCCTTCTACGGAGTCAACCTGAGCACAGTAGGATACACCAAGGGTATTTTTGGAATCTTTATACATGGGACTCTCCATCAACACCTTAAGTGCCTCCTTACGATCACAGTAAGACACCAAGAATGGATGCTGAAGGTTGGGTGGTCAACGAATAGTACAGCAGCATACTGTTAAACACTCCTTCTGACTTCTGTTTCTGTTTTAAAACGTGTACATAAAAGCCACGTGTAACTTTTAGCCGTTATTTTGGTTTGTTAGGCTTAGCTCTTTTAGAAGGTCTCATAACTCTATAAATAAGAGACCTAATCCCTTGTAAAAAACAAGTTTTTGATTAATACAAGTTTTTCTTCAAAGTGATTGTTGTTCAATTACTTGTTCTGAGAGGGTACTTTGTGAGGCAAAGCAAAGTGTTCTTTTCAGGTTAATTCCACAAAGATTGAGAGAGAGTCTTTCAGTTGGAGTGTGAGGAAGAGGCCAAGCAACCCAGTGTGGGTGATTTGTCTCTATCCACGGCACAAGGGCCACTCTTTAGAGTTGTCCTGGCCAACCTTCTTGTTTGTCATCAAACAGAAGGGTTATCTTTGTGTACGTTCATAGCGTTCTTGGCAACGTTCTTGGAGGTATTAAGTAGGTTCTTGAATTGTCCCACCACGTACATGCATCAGTTCTACACTCAACATTGCAATTCAAATCATCCTTGAGCATCATCGGTCATCTCAAGTACATAAACAATATTGTTGATGTTTTATTTTTTGAATATAGTATTCCATTAAAACTTGTATGATATTTTGTATTATGTATTCAATTTTGATATATTCGATATTTTGTATTATGTATACAATTTTGATGTATTTTTGATTTTTGAATTATATCTTAATTATAAGTGGTTTTAGTGCAATTATCTTTGAATTAAAAACAAAATTTTGAATGAACAAAGCATCACAAATAATATATAATGACATCAAAAAAACACATTTAGTGATGGAACAAAGCGTCGTTAATAGAAATAATGACTCCAAAATATTAATGCAAAAAATGTCGCTAAATTAACAAATAGCTTTCATTTAAAAGCGTCGTAAAAATTGGCGCGAAGTGACAAATAGTGACGTTAAAAAGCGCCGCAAAAAGAAACAAAAAGTGACACTATATAGCGTCCTAATTGGTGAGAATATGACACTTTTGAAATGTCTGTAAATAGCGACAGTGAAAATAGTAGGGAATCCAAGTTAGCGTACCCAAAAACATCCCCTGGTGTTCAGTCAAACGAGCATGTTGAATATCCTGATAATTCTTTAGAAACCATGATGAAGAATGGACTTGGGCCTGTAAATCCTGAGAGAGTTTTCAACTTCTGTGACGAGCTTCACTCATACCTTGCCGTAGTTGGTATTGATGGTGTGAAAGTTGATGTCCAAAGTATACTTGAAACACTTGGTGCGACATGGTGGAAGAGTTGGTCTTGCTAGAAAGTATCACAAGGCACTAGAAGCTTCCATTGGCAAAAACTTCCCTGATAATGGAATTATATCATGCATAAGCTAGGAATGGTAATGGGTCGGACTCGGCTCAGATTATATATACTCCCGACTTTGCTCCGGATAATAGTCGGACTTTTTTTCAGTCCATCTCCATTCGGAGTCGGATTATGCATACTCCAAATTTGGCCTGACTCGGACTCTCGGACTTTCAACGGAGTCGGATACAGAGTTGGATTATTATCAAACTTTATTGTCGTGATATTGTACTAATGATTTTAAAGCATACAAAGTTAAAAAAATATATTTTGCAAATACAATTTAACAAAAAAAAAATATGTACTTTGAATTCAAGTTTAACAAGAGAAATAGTCCTAATACTACAATTTAACAAAATTTTGTTCGCATTTTGATTTGGCGTATTTTATTTCTCTTAATCTGATTTGTCATATTTTGATTGATTAATCTAAATAAAAATATCAAATAGTTTTTCAAAATCGAAAATTACAATTAGTATGAGAGAGGTTGAATTAGTTGCGTCTAGAGTTTTAAAGGAAACAAAACATTGAGTAAAAGTCAAATTCAAAGTCGGATTTCCTTTAGGGTCGGAGACGGGTCGGAGTGTCGGATTTTTAATAAGGTCCAACTCCAGTCCATCTCTAATTCGTACTCGAATCATAAAGTTGGAGTTGGAGTCGGATAACTTTTTCCTCGGGCTCAAATCGGATTATTTTCCTCGGATCGAGTCGGATTAGGGTCGGGTTCAAACTAAATTGCCATCCCTACATGAGCCACAACACTGATGGCTTACATAGATCTGGTCGATTTTTCTCAACACCACATTTTTCATTTATCTTGTATTAAAATTTTCTAAATGTAATCCTTCGATGGTGTTTCAGCGCCAAAAGGACAGCAGTGACAAAAGATCCGGCATCACATACTATCCACATTGCTTCTGTTGCATATAATACTGTTTTCTTGGGAGAGTTTATGCATCCAGACTGGGATATGTTTCACGTCAGTGCAATGCGCTTTTTCTCCCCACCTTGCACCTCATCCATTTTGTTGTATTGAATCAATTAAAATCAGTATCTTCCATTGACAGAGCTTTAAGGTAAATTTCCTCTGAAGGAAGGGGATGATCTTAATGTACGTTGTGAAAATTAAACATATATCATAAGCATGAAAGGAAAACTTTCATCTACCATAGCCATCCATGATACTCATAATTTACATATTTTGGCATTAAACTATTTAATGTAACGATCGTGAAATAAATCAATGTGAACGATTGTAATAGTATTTGTATACAGATATTAGTATAAAAACTCGTGAAATATATAAATTTTTTGGTATAAAATTAGCATAAAGAATATAAATTAACATTAATAATCCCATTATATATATTATCTAACTGTACTAATAAGAAAAAAAATGGGTTAAATAAAATTATAAATTAAACAATAAAACTTATTCAAAACATATTACTTAAGCTTTAAAAACAAACCTATCAAATAATTATTATGATAGTTATTTTTTGGGTATATTTTCGAAAGGGACAGATTGATATAGTGAACCACTGGAAGAGTGATAGTTATATCCAAAATCTCATCAGTTCTAAAAGTTTTTTAGAACAACATTTTAAAATCATGTCTAAAAGGGAAAATTTAAATAAAATAAGATATTTTAACAACTTAATTCCAAAAATAAACTTCGTGAAAACTTTATTTCCAAAATAAGCGTCTATACATCCCAATCTAGGCTAGGTGTAATGTCGCTGTTACTAACAACAACTTAAAAGAAAAAATTATTTATTTATTTTTTTAAAATTTTTTTTAAGTCGTTGTTAGTAACAGCGACTTAATGCGTTTTAAGTTTCTAGTTCTCAGTTACTTCCTCATTACAACCTACGAGATTAAGGAGTTGACCAGTTAACCTTAAAGTCGCTATTAGTAACAGCGACTTGAGGTTTTTTACTATTTTTTTAAGTCGCTGTTAGTAACAGTGACATTACACCAAGCATAAGTTGGGATGTACGGACGCTTATTTTGAGAATAAAGTTTTCACGTTTATTTTTAAAATTAAGTTGTTAAAACATCTTATTTTTTTCAAATTTTCTCTAAAAGGCTTGTACTCGCTTTTTACAATATACACATTGAATGTATAGAAAAAGTCAGATTTTCCAATTATTACCATCATTTTGCTTCCCAGTACAAATAAGAAATTTCTTATGTAATTCTGTTCGAATAAATATTTAAAAGAATCAACATAAAATTATAAATCAAAGGAATAAAGAATAAATAGAAAATAGATTGATGATAGAAATATAACCTTCTCTTCAGCCATCATTATATTAAATGTGTTTGAATCCTCTTAATTTTAAAATTTTCAAATATGTATCACTTTTAACCTTCCAGTTTCCTCTAACTTTTAATTTCATGTAAGTAGTTCACACCCGTTATTAATTTAATCAAATATATATATATATATATATATATATATATATATATATATATATATATATATATATATATATATATATATATATTGTTATGGGGTCAATAATAACACATTTAATCAAACTCTAACTACCCCTTTGTCCACTACTATCACTACTCTTAGTCACTTCCTAAAATAACTCCCCATTATTCCCACATCTACAAATATTATGTTAATGATCATCCCATGATCAAGTAACCACATTTAGAGTCCTTATAAGAAATTGCTATAAATATGTCATGAAACTACATAAAATGGGAGACAATTCTACTCTTCTACATTCAATTTATTTTACCAAAAATACTTCCTTCAATCATTTAATTAGAAAGAAAGTTTATATATTCGTACCATTACTCCACAAAAATGACACTACCCTCCTACTTACAATCTATATTCTGAACCAAATTTTCCTTCAATTGATCTGAAATCATCCTACAATCCGTTAATCTTGTATTCATTCATTATCATATATTCATTACTTTCTGTCTCCCGATCTGACTTGAGCGTCGGAGGGGTTTTCCGGAAAATCACCCCCCGGACAAGGCTAACGTTGTATTGCAGGATTTGAGGTCTCATCAGCGGAAGGATCATAAACATTTTCAGCATATTGATGGTTGTACCCGATTACACCTATCTCCAGGTATTTTAAGTGTCTTTTGCACTTCCTCGTTTCATCACCGAAACAGTTTGGCGCCGTCTGTGGGGATACAAAACATAAAAGTCATGTCTGTTCTACCAAAAACACAATCAACCTAGATCATTTTGTTTTTTCCAATTATGAGAGTTTCTAGATGAACACATGCACTCTTAATTTTTTCTCCGAAAATTACCTGCTCAAATGACGAGTATTTTTACACTAAATTAAGAGCCACCATTTTCTTTTATGCTATTTATTTCTGATTTTCGCGAGTAAGGGCACGTGACTGTCTATGCTTTCTATAATTATCATGGAAAGGATAAAAAATGGCTAATATATCAACATTTTGTGTCAAAGTGCATCAATTATAGTGACACGGCCTGGGTTTCCTAATCTACTGTTTCTTAGTCTTAAATATTTTGACGGTGCAAATGGAAGTTTTATTTTTGTCCCAATAATTTTTCTTGACCAGAAACAAAGACAATCATGTTTTGGATGAGTATTCATCATCATTGGGGGCTAATGACTAACCCCATAGGTAAACAAGAAGAACAATGATGATGATCATTCATATATTTTTACCAATCAAAAAATGCATATATTTTTCATGGCTCGTTCGGACTCTATTTAGTCCATGAAATCACGAGTGGGAATAAATTAAATTTTTACCGATCAGATCGAGAATATTTGGGCCAAATCATCTCACGTGTTTGTCATTATTCAAGGATATAAAGTTGGATCTTATTGCTCTTATTTATCGATGTATACCGTTTCAATGTTGAGTTCGGTTTGATGCACCTTCTAAAGGGTTATTAGATCCGTAGAACGTTTCCAAACCAACTTCAATTGACTAAAAATCCCAGTCTTAATGTTGAAGTTCGGTTTGATACACATTCTAAAGGATTAGATGACCCATAGAACGTTTCCAAACTAGCTTCAACTAAGTGGTTTCGGTCTAAAGGACCATCATCTTATCTTTACTGTGTCGTATGTGAATATTTCCTGAATTTTTCTCGGCACCCATTATTTTTGGGGATTCGGAAATTATTTGTTAATGATGAAGATTTGATTTGAAGATCATTTTGCTATGAGGAAAAGAAGGTTCTCACTCGTGTGTGACCGTCTAATTATGTGATATATTATATCCAGCTCTTCAATTTCACCATTTTTTGTCAACTCCAGCTATGTGACCGTCTAATTAATAAGCTATATATCATAAGCGATTCGGATGCGATGAGTCATTCTGTACCATCGAATAGCCGGATTCTCTTGTCTAAGGTTATTATACAAGTTTTGTCTTTTGCCGTATCATCAATTTGTCCGAAATATTAAAAACTCGGACCCCCCCAAGGGCCTCTAATAATTTTGCAAAATTGTCTAAGTATTGAAAGTAGCCGAGTTATGCTACATCCGAATCATCGAAGACCCGGTTGAGTAATTGTCATGACGTATTATCATAAAGTCGGACCCAAATTTGGTTTGATGCACCTTCTAAAGGGTTATTAGATCCATAGAACGTTTCCAAACCAACTTCAACTGACCAAAAAATTCAGTCTCATTGTTGAAGTTCGGTTTGATGCACTATCTAAAGGATTAGATGACCCGTAGAATGTTTCCGAACTAGCTTCAGCTACGTTATTTCAATCTGAAAAAATTACTCCAAATATTGCCCAATTCAATGTATTGGCTGAATCCGAATATGATCCGACGGTGGTTCAATCTGAGGTGACTCGATGCATGGAGAAAAATCATCATCCTCGCCTTCTAATGAAATGCTACATAAAGGATGCAAATCTTTGATTAGTATTGCCAAGTGAAGAATATATTATATTAATCTGATGATGATCATATGGTTATTCTTACTTTTATTCATCAACGTATATCGGGTGTTCCGTATTTGTTGTATTCATGGGTCGATATAGAAAGTGATCAAGTATGATATTGACACCTATTAAAAGAATTATTTATTATTTATGCGTGGAAATTCAATACTTCAGCATTATTATTCGTATTATATTGAGTCTTACTTACATGTGGTTTTCAATGATGAATGTATACAATCATCTGAGCTTTCACCTGGTTTGAAAGACATATTATTATTATTGAAGTCCCAAAACATGGGCATCATTTATTATATTATGGAATCATCTGAGCATTCAAGTAGTTTGAAGTCATATTATTACTGAAGTCCCAACACGTGGGCGTTCTTTGTCGTATTATGGAATCATCTAAGCTTTCACCTAGTTTGAAAGTCATATTATTATTGAAGTCCCAAAATGATTGATTTTGGGCAATATTTTCAAAGTATTTATCTTAATTATCAAACTTTCTCCTAGTTTGAAAGTGAAATCATTGCGAGTGTCACCTAGCTTGGTAACTCGGACTCTTATTAAGCCCCAAAACGAGTGATTTTGGGCGTTATTTGTTAATGTATTCATAGCGAGTATTACCTAGCTTGATAACTCGATCACTTATTCAGCGGACCTATGTCCGATCAGTATATTCATCAATGTTTTCGAAGGATTCACCTAGTATGATTCCTTCTCTAAGTCCCGGGTGATTGACAGCTGGGCAATGCAGACCTACGTCTGATCATCAAAATATTCTAGCGAGTATCACCTAGCTTGATAACTCGATCACTTATTAAGCGGACCTATGTCCGATCAGTATATTCATCAATGTTTTCGAAGGATTCACCTAGTATGATTCCTTATCTAAGTCCCGGGTGATTGACGGCTGGGCAATGCGGACCTATGTCGGATCCAAATATTCCTTAAATGTGGACTTATGTCTGATCCGAATATTCACCAATGCTTTCGAAGGATTCATCTAATATGATTCCTTATCTAAGTCCTAAGTGATTGACTGCCAGGCCATATCGTCATATAAAGCTCAAATGTCGAATCATCATATCAGGCTCAATGCCGAATCATCATATCAGGCTCTAAAAGTCGAATCATCAAAAGTGGCCCAAAGGCCAAATAATTATAATTCATGGGGCTTCCACCATCATGGGCCCATCGAGGCAAGAATTCGAAGTTTACCTTATTCGGACCTTATTGCATGGTTTCTTCCGAATATTTATTTGATCTGCATCACAGGTATGATTTTTTCCGCATAAAGACTGATATCCTCGCCACATTAAATTCCCTCATCTATCGCTCTTTATGCGTGGGGCTAATGTTATGGGGTCAATAATAACACATTTAGTCAAACCCTAACTACCCCCTTTGTCCACTACTATCACTACTCTTAGTCACTTCCTAAAATAACTCCCCATTATTCCCACATCTACAAATATTATGTTCATGATCATCCCATGATCAAGTAACCACATTTAGAGTCCTTATAAGAAATTGCTATAAATATGTCATGAAACTACATAAAATGGGAGACAATTCTACTCTTCTACATTCAATTTATTTTACCAAAAATACTTCCTTCAATCATTTAATTAGAAAGAAAGTTTATATATTCGTACCATTACTCCACAAAAATGACACTACCCTCCTACTTACAATCTATATTCTGAACCAAATATTCCTTCAATTGATCTGAACTCATCCTACAATCCGTTAATCTTGTATTCATTCATTATCATATATTCATTACTTTCTGTCTCCCGATCTGACTTGAGCGTCGGAGGGGTTTTCCGGGAAATCACCCCTGGACAAGGCTAACGTTGTATTGCAGGATTTGAGGTCTCATCAGCGGAAGGATCATAAACATTTTCAGCATATTGATGATTGTACCCGATTACACCTATCTCCAGGTATTTTAAGTGTCTTTTGCACTTCCTCGTTTCATCACCGAAACATATATATATATATATATATATATATATATATATATATATATATATATATATATATATATATATATATATATATATATATATATATATATATATATATATTAGAATTTAATCAAATATTTAATAAATATTGCTTTAAATTGTATTGAGTGATAAAAGAGGAGATGCACTTAAGAAAACAAAAATGCAATGTAGGAGAATAATTGGTGGGTACATATAGTGTTTTATAAGACTCAAATGTTCTGAATGTAAAGGAATAAAATTTACCAGCTTAATGGGCTGAACCATTTAGATAGATATTTTTTTATTTTGTTTCCAAATTTCTGTTGACATATGCACTGTAATGTAGGAAAACAATTTGTATGTCAATTGACAGATTTATAAAACAAAAAATCAACTCAACCAAAAACATAATTTAATGGGAAGACGTAAGTCGGCCCATTTGGTAAGTAGTAATAAACGGTGGTAATGAGAATGAAAAATTAGTATAATTTTAGTTGAAAATCTTTTTGCTACCTTGATGAATATGGTTCTCCAACTCCAATCATCTCATTTTCTTCATAAAATTCATTCCAATGGAAATTTGTAAATAAAAAAACTTATTTGTGATCAAAGTTTCATTACCATGGGAATGAAACAAAATTTTTGATGAAACTTTACGCTATAATTTATTCCCATTATCACCATTTAATACCACTAACCAAACGGGCCTAACAGTTTTAATGTTAAGGACAAGACAAAACAAATAAATAATGGCAACATTATTTGTACTAAATTATGATAATACTGTCAAAAACCTGGTTGATCACATTCATAAATATCATGGTCACTACATCGCAAATCCAAAAATTCTAAGGCATCATTTACCTTTCAAATGAATAACTTCTACACTCAACAGTAAAAGATTTCATTTCCTTCTACCACTGATGGTGTTCTTCCGTGCTTCGTTAAACTAGTCTGAAAGGAAAATAGGTGTCTTACTTTCTTCGCCTCTCTTTTAGCTCTGGATCCCTGAAGAAATTCAAATCCAAATAACAGAAAACAGAGTATAAAAACATTAGGTTGGTTCATACTAGTGAAGCATGATTGGCTAGTTGGTTCATCTTTTGGATTCGCAATTCGCTCAAAATGATTCAAAAATAGCCTAAACCGATTATAATTGTTTTTTTCAATTCGTAATTCGCAAAGCTGATTAGCGAATCATGTTAACACTGGTTCATACAAAATTTCTATACATGTATGAATGAAACATGAGATCGTACCTTTCGATTTGGTCGAGAATGAGAAGTCTTGGACCGGGAGGGATGTTTACGTCTCTAAGGGCACTGAAAAGAGTATCCGAACCATTTAAAACATTAACATCCACGAACGCACACTAAATTGGATATTCGGATATTATAAGTTCTAAGATTGTACAAAGGAATAACAAGAATATATTAAAGTCATCCACGATACAATCACAGGACATGAATATAATCAATCGTATGGTTTTTTCATTTAGAACAAGTGTCACTCTAATTCAGGAAGTTTGGGCAAAAAATTCAGGTTTTCGTATAGAGCAATAAGCTGGGGTGGATCTACGGTTTACAAGATGGGGTTGCGCAATAGAATTTGTGTTTTCAAGAGGTACTTAAAATGAGTTCTAATTTCGTATTAATAAGTAAAACATAAATAGAATGCAACTACATAAATAAAACAATACGAAGGTAAAACTTCACTAACCAATTATTATACTCAAAAAAGGTTATATGATTCTGAATCGTTTGTATTAGGCAACAAAATATTTACTATATATAAATTATAAAAATCATACTCTCTCTTATTCAACTTATGTGTCCCATTTCCTTTTATGGTCAAGTCACCTTAATTGTCCCATTTCTATTTTTGGTATGGGTTTTTGACTTTTATGTCCTTAATAGCTTTATCCTATTTTTAATTATACCCTCCATTACCCATACTAATTTTCCTCCCTTACATTAAAAACCCATAATACCACTCTCTTTCCTACCCTTAGGGTCTCACTTTTGACTCTCCTTAAAATCCGTAAAAAGTCAAATGGGACTCTTAAGGTGAATAAAAAGGAGTAGTTTTTATAGTAAACTCACTATATTAAAAATATGGATCTCTAAAGGTGAATAGGAGGGATTAGTTATGTTATAATATTTTAAAGATAACTTGTAACCCTGTAGGAGTAAGATGTAACTTTCTTCACTAGATGCACTGATTCACAATCTACAACACATTCTTGACTTCTTTTTGACATGGGTTTGCATATGAAACGACATGATACTAGCTAGATCTGCCACTATTGGTTAACCCGAAATGCCATTATTAAGATGGAGGAGACACTAAACGTAATCAAAATTCTATAAGGAGTTAAATATTTGGGGGCAAAGGGAACATAATAATATGCGACAAATTCCCACTAAAGCAGCAGCTAATCAGTGGATTAAGCATACATTTTTGAAAAAAGAATTTGGATCTCTAAGTGGTTCGTATCAGCCTAAATCTTCAGTCATTTCTCCTTTTTTTCACAATTTTATTTCTCATCTCCAGCTACTTATATTTTGATATCCTCTATGGCAAATCTTTGGTGGCCTCATACTAAGATACTCACACTGTCTCATGGGGTTTGCCCCAAGTAGAACTCATGTGCAGATCAAGGAATTGGAGAAAAAGAGGTAAAAAGATATACTTAATGGGAAAGTGGGAAAAATGTGTAGATGAGATGAAAAGATAAATTAAATGTGTGGACGAGAATTAAAAAAAGAGTGAGTCATGACCAATCTAAAAATGGAGCAAAATCTATATGATGGACTAAAAAGGGAAATGGTGCAAACTCCGTGGGACAGAGGGAATATTAACATGAGACGAGTTTCAAAGAGTGCAGATTTCTTAATGACAAAAAGCATCAAGCCATTTTCAAAATCCACATATTTAAATAAGGACTAGCCAAATCACAATGTCACCCTTATTGCTTCAAAATTTTCCAACAATATGAAAACAATATCTACTTTACCCAAAACACGGAAATAGAGTGAGATGTTGAAAAAGTACAGTGCTGAAAAGTGTAACTGCTTTATAACCACAATGAAGAGGCAAGTGTTTCTAACAAGGGAAAGTTCTCTTTGGTTCAATAGAACAGAGCCGAACTGAATCGAATTAAGTACAAAAAAGTTGAAGGGAAGAGGCACACCCCAGATAGAGCACTTGAGGTGAAATGAGAAAGAACAAAAAAATTTACTTAAAAAGACCAATGTTAACCTACTTACTAATTTTCCACAAGAATTTCCATTACACCCAATGTCTTAAATTGGAGACAACTCTTAGAATCGGATTGTAGAATCGAATAATTCCACAATTTTGCAAAGATAAGAAAATGTAATTGCTCATTTACATTGTTTAATAATTTTTATCGTATAATTCTAGTAGTGATTCTACGATTCTATACGATTTTAACGAATCTACTTGCAATTCTAACTGATTCTGATTCTAGTAACGATTTAAATCATTCGTAAAATCGTAAGATTCTACAATATGAATCGCGATTTTAACAACCTTGATTACACCTTAATGTAAACCTAAGGAAATTAAAATAAGATCAAAAGAAAGATATAAAATGATACTTGCCTATCAGTAAGCAGCGGCAATGTACGATCATTTAGCAGGCCTTTCTTAAAGTTCTTTTCATAGCTCTGAAGGCCAAGACTAAACAACATGCTTCTTGTTTTTACATAAAACGGATCAGCCTCTTGTACTTGAGATTTAGAGAACTTTTCTCCCAGCTGCAGTGATTAAATCATCAATTAACAAACCTTGAACACTTCAACATTAAAATAACGGGGGTTAAGGAGGCAGTAGCGAGAAGTTAGAGCTTTAACATCAACTGGTTTAGTATGGCACTTAAACAATATTTTCCTGGCTTGTCCACACATAATGCTGCTATTTATGTCATGTTCTGATGATCAATGCCTGTTTTATTTACTTTAAAATATTAAAATTTTATAAAAATGAGTTTGGGTTGGATGAGTGAAAATCAGTAGGGAAAAAAGTTCAAATAAGTAACAATCACTTTTAATATATAAAAATAATTAAATCTATATAATTAAAAACATAATTAACAATCAGGTTTGATCCACAAAATTTATTAACATGCAGTTTAATCCAGTAGAAAACCAGTAAAATGATTTCAGTTTAGTAAAATCATATAAGGAGAATAAAGCCCAAAAGCTAAAATTCCCAAATGTCATCATAGCCTGATTCATGACCAACACAGATAATGCCATACAGTTAACCAGAAAGAATACAATATCTGCAATGGCAAAGTAATTTACAGAAAACGCATTACAAACCTTGTAAATTCCACCTTGAGCAAGGGCAAAGAAAACTCCAGATGAGATCATATTGGGAATTTGGTTTGGCCCACCCATGCCACTAACCAAAGCAAACATGGATCCAGAACCAAATGCTGCTATCATGCTGCAAAATTGTACATCGCGTGTTTAATTGGAAGGCAAGACACTAAAAGGCAAATGGCACGCAATACCTGAGGTCGGAAACTTTTAAATAAAATCAACAAAATGGTTGATGACCAACAGAGGATTGTACACTGAGACTCCAGCTAATATACAAGATATGATTTCATCAGCAATAACTCCCTAAAATAAAAATGCATGCAATAGTCAATGAAATTCAAGGATTGAGAAATATATCACAATGCAAGAACGGCACGAATTATTTTGGATAAAATTGGACAGAAAGCTCTGAGAATTATGAATGTCGGCAAATATAAAATGAAGCAAGCTTACCTGGACCATACATCCTCTTTCCCTTTGATTCTCTTCAATACACAGGAGATGCCAACATTTACACCTGTCATAACAGCAAAATTGCGAGCTTGAGCAAAAGGACCCCCTGAAAGAGCCTACACACAAAAAAAATTGAATTTAACAAGACTAGGACCCAGTACATTACAAATCTCACTTTATTCTACAACAAAAGTTTTAAAGGCTAAGAACAAAGATTACGGTGGGATCAGTATTCCAGAAATATTCAAAATTAACAACGGAATGTTCCCATTAATATTGCCAATGAAAAGTACTAGTACATCATATTTTAAACGAGAGATAACCTAGAATATAGAAAAAAAAAGCTAGATCTATGAAGAAGTGATAAGGAATTGAGTAGTAGATAAAGACATGAGTTTTGCTCACCATACATATACAAATATCAAATACGCAAGACATTGTCTGTTTGTCATATGTCAAAAAGAAATGTACTTTTCATTATCATTGTTATTTCAACCATTCTCCATCTCCCAAACCAAAAGAAAGAATAAAGCATCATTAGGAGGTGAACAAAAACTTTAGAAAAGATATTGCTCGAGACCTAGAGCGCTTGACTGGAATGAATGGAAAATAAGGGCTTTTGTAAATGATGTCAAGAATCAAGTTTTTTCTAGTGCATGAAACAAACCCTATATTTTGAGATTAAGACTTTCCCATTGTTATTGTATGCTTAGCTTGAAAAAGTGCACCCCAGGCCACTCACTATTTCCCAATCCCAAATCACGTCCTCTTCTCCGGTCCATTTTTTGTCTCCCTTTCCCCTCTCCATCCCTTGTTTCACCTTCCTCTGCCATGCACCTGTTTCATCTTCCTCAGTTGCATAACATTTTCTCTTTCCCTTCCGCTTACCAATCCACGAATCCTGATGAGGGCCTGGCTTATGAACCTGTATAATGTCAATGGAGAAAGTATGCTTTGCCAGGAAAGGAGGCATTGAGAAGGATTACTATAGTCGATACAAGATGGAGAGAGGGGTGATCAAGGTATGGGGCAGTGTGGTCCAGCACAAGTTTCTAGATGAGCTTTAAAAATTTTTTAAATTGAGCTTTTGACTAAAAATGTAGTACTGTACAGGAAAATTTTTTTTGAACTGAAGTTCAACAACAACGTTAATGCCTTAGAGAATTGGAGCTAATAAAGTAAATTGAAGAACATAAAATCAATTAAAAGCCTCACTCAAAATCGCAAAGCAAAGTTCATCCAATCATTTGTATTTGATGAAGTACATCCGGTTCTCTGGAAACAACCCAATATTGGACCCATTTTATCCAATTTTCCAACTTAGTATTCAAACAAAGGATATAATATGTCTCAGGCTCTCGGCCAAACCAGATAAGAATTAGCTTTTACATTGTGTTAAATGCTTCCTCTAGAGCACTTAAAGAGTGTAGCATAAAAAATTCCAAGACCTCTTTGTAAATCCAAAGCACGCCATTGCCTTTCCACTGGTTAGTTTCCTACATAATTTTTGGCATCTATGAGCTCTTACTCAACATCCCTAATTCTAAAGGAGTAACTAGGGAGGCAAAGTAATCTAAATTTTCTAGCAACGACTTTGATACATTAGGTTTTGATAGACTCTGATGATAAGTTGCAAAGTACCTACGAAATAGATCCCTTTTGCTAATATAAACACCCCAAGTGTCCCCATTTTCATGTATTAACTTCAACTGAGTTTATCTTTACACATTACCCATTGTTATTCATTGTTTGTATCGATTTTCACTTAACTGTAGAACTGAGATTATTGAATTATTCAAAAGAAAAGGGCGGCCTCATTCCTCGACCCACAAGAGAAATACCCAAGATATTCCAAAAATTAGACCTTTCAAACTGAACTTATTGCTGTTTATCGGCCAAAATTACAGAAGATACACAGATGCTATCCTAACCAAAACATAGATACAGAAACAACAACAATAACCCACAAGTTCAACCCTGGAAACAATTGCCCACGAATAAAAATATCCCAACTAAAACTGGACCAATATTATGCATCATCTGATCGATCTACAAGAACCCACATATAAATTTTGGTGTAATACGAAAAGATATTCAATACCAAACATATTAAGCTAAAAAGTTCAACCCCTGAAATAAATGCCAGCAAAATATCCTAGGCAAAATTAATATCCATCGATTATAAAGTAAAAGTTCAAGTTGTGAGCCAAATTTACGAAAGAAAACACAATTGAGACACAAAATTACAAATATATGTCGAACAAAACAAATTGTGAAAGTCAGAAAAAGAAAGAGATGGAGAAAAAAGAAATGAACCTGAGCTTGTTGAAGACTAGCCATAGCTTTAGGGTCAAGACCAGGAGCAGGTTGAGGTAACATAGAAGGAGGCATGTCTTGCGTAAGAGTACCCATAAGAGCACCAATAAGAGCACCTTGAGCAGCACCACCAGCAGTAACAACCGCAGCTTCAACAGGAAGAGATTGTTTTGAAAGCCATGTTTTAAGGTGAATTTCCAATTCTTTGAATTTAGATTGAATTTGAACAATTGGGTTTAGTTGAATTAAAGTTTTTGGTGGTTCTGCCACTACTAATTCTTGTTTTCCTGCACCCATGGTTGATTTGAGAGGGTTTAGGGGTTTCTGCCTCTCTGTGAACTTTTGAGTTTTGAGAGGAGAGTGAAAGTACTGAAAGAGATGATAAAGATAGAGCTGTGTCAACTCAATAGATAGATGAACTTGGAATTAGAGCTGCAGAACAAAGTTTTTGCCGAAATTTGGAATAAAATAAGATTATTTAACAACTTAATTTCAAAAATAAGCTTTGAGGAAACTTAATTCTCAAAATAAGCGTCCGTATATCCAAACCTAGCCTTGGAGTAAGTCCCTGTTACTAACAGCGAAAGACCAAAAAAAAATTAAAAGTAATAAGTCGTTGTTATTAACAACGACTTTAAGGTTAACTGATCAACTCTTTAATCTCGTAGGTTGGAATGAGGAAGTAACAGAGAACTGAAAACTTAAAATTCATTAAGTCGCTGCGGCTGCCTCCATCTGTCTCACCCCAAGGCTCTTTTCCATGCCAACAGCGACTTAAAAAAAATAAAAATTTTTTTTTTTTTTAAAGTCGCTGTTAGTAACAGCGACTTACTCCAAGGCTAGGTTTAGATATACGGACGCTTATTTTGGAAATTAAGTTTTCACGAAGCTTATTTTTGGAATTAAGTTGTTAAAACATCTTATTTTATTCAAATTTTCGTTTTTGCCTATCATATGATGCAAGTGGCCAATTCCCTACCCGGGCTAGGACCCAACTCATCATTATTTTCTTTTTTCTTTTTTAATTCTCTAATTGAGCTTGGAGAATTATATTTCCTCCATTTCAAATTAATTGCAATGTTTTGCATTTTCATGAAATTCAATACACTAATTTAATTATTAATATCTCAAATTATATATAATAAAAAATTATAAAAAAATTGAAATTAATAATCGTTACATTGATACGAATCAAACAAGATTTCACTTAACTATATTTTAACTTATAGATTAAAAATTAATCACATATTAAAAGTGATGAATGAATAATGTAAAATCTCTAATGTTGCAAGCAAATTGAAACGAGGATAATATTTCCCAAAATAAGTATTTTCTAGTCTAAGCATGAGATATAGTAATGTTCATTATTACAAATAATGGCCCATTTCTTAAATTGAGTCAAAAAAGTCAGTTCAGCAAACGTCCGCTGATACTAACAGCGGGCCATTAACATCCAAAGTCAACGACAGTCAACCCGAGTCAAAAAAATCAGCCCATCAATCGCCCCATGTTACTAATAGCAGGCATTTGTTGGGGTGACTTTTTTGACACATTTCGGTAATCGCTAGCTATTAGCAATATTGAACATTACCATACCACATGCTTAGACTAAATGACGCTTATTTTTGAAAATAAAATTTTTCTAAGCTTAGTTTGTGAATTTTTTTTTTAGAAAAAGACTTATTTTGTTCAAATATTCACTTCTTGAGCGGTCGCTCTCAAAGATACATCTCTCAGGCCCATCCTAAATAAAGGAAATTGCGGCTCGTTTGATCATTGGTATTAAATGGTGGTACTGAGAATGATTTATAGTGTAAAATTTCATCAAAAGTTCCATGCCATTCCCATGGTGATGAAACTTTAATGGTGATGAAACTTTTATCACAAAAAAGTTTTTTTGTTTATAAATTTTCATTACCACCTAATACCATATCTCCAGTGATAATGCATTGGAATGAATTTTATGGAAAAAGTGAGATAATTGAAGTTGGACAAGCATGCATGGTCATCAAGATAGCCAAGAGATTTTTCAACCAAAATTATATTACTTTTCATTCTCCTTACCTCTGTTTATTATCACCTACCAAACGGGTTGTTAGTGTTCTTTGTCCAAGTGTAATTACTATACATACATGAGACGAATTATGGTGATAAAATACATTTGGTTAATTTAGGTGATCATAGTGTTTTGCAAGAAATCAACTATGATCTACATTTAATATGACTAGTTTACTACTATTATAATCAGGTTTATGAGGTCACACATATAAGTAGTTTATCGGATATTTATTTGCACAAAAAACATAAGATGCTCATTGGATACTTAATTATGAAAAGTTATACATAGATTGATTACATGTTTAATAGTGAATTAAAGAATATTCTTAGTCATCATAATTGTTACCTGAAATGTGAAAACTTACTGTGTGTTTTAATTGGGATTTGAAATAAACTATATTTATCATGATTAATATATGTAAAGGTCTCTTTGGGCGTGATACACTAGTTATGATGATGATGATGATGATGGGTACATGTAACGGTTACATGTGATGAGTATATGAAGAGATGATATATTGTGTATAATCATTCACTTTGTTCATCTTTTACATAAGCTTTTATCATTTCTAATATTCTCAACACACTCATATTTTCACTTAAGATGTAATCAGATTAGAGGTTTTCTAATTCTGCACAAGCATGCGAGGTGATCCGTTCGATACTTGTGAACCAATATTAGAGGAACGATATTTAAAGTTCTACCATCTCTATTTTGGTATATTTCATAGTTGATTATATAATGTGGAATTCAAGCATCAAAGGTATTCTACTTTATTTGATAGTTCATATTATGTTATGCATAAAACACCAACTTAAACAACATAAAATACCAACTCAAATTATTCATATTATGTAGTTGGTATTTTAATATAGTAAAGTTGGTCTTTACTAAAATACCAACTTAAACAGCAAAAACACCAACTTAAAAATGTTAAAATACCAACTTAAATATGTTAAGATATAAACTTCAATAAGTTAAAATACCAACTTCATTAGGTTAACAACTTAATAGGTTAAAATGCTAACTCCATATAGGTTAACCAACTTTAATAGGTTAAAACATCGGATTCTATACGTTAAAATACCAAATCGATATGAGAATGCTTCATTTTTCTCAATTATGTAAATCGAGAATCATAATTGGTTATGAGTGATTTTGTTGTTGGGTTATTGGTTTGTTAGTATGGTGGTGGAAGTTGAAATGGATGTGGATGGTGTAGTTTCAGGACGTTTAGCTTTTATAGAAAAATTTTAGGTAGTTATATATACCTTGGGTTGAAGTTTTTAGTAAACTCGTCAATGGTTTTAATATGTACCGTTTATATTCTCATACACATGGAGACAACTACAAGCACTATGACCAGAAACTCCACAAGTATCATAGTTAGAAAAAGAATTAGAGACGTAGTAGGAGAAAAACATACCCTATATACCCTAGCTATCTGTTGGGTGAGATTAATAATGTGATGCATGAGAGCTTTGATAGTCTCACAATCTCCATTACCTTCCCGTGAAACCTGAATGCTCTCATTGATCCATGAGAAATCATTTTTGGCCAAGGTCTCTAAGAGTCTCAGGAGGTCCTCCATGAGTTTAGAATCCATATCACTGCTACAAGCGACATTTATAGAGTACTTACGCTCATCATATGATCCACCGTAAAAGGACTAGACGTGCAGCCAGTTGGAAATTTGATGATAGGGAAATCTCATTTGGAGGTCTTTACATCTTTCCGGATATTCATAAAACAATTCGAACAGCTGCTGCTTGAAGGTTTATAATTGTGTTTGAATCATGAAGGTCTTCCAAGGAGGATAAAACTTCGCCAAGAATGCATTGGCCAGTTGGTAACATGTTCAATATATAACAATTGGCTCAGATTTAGCCAAGCCTTGACTTTTTCCTTAAGACTGAAGGGAAAAGGCTGTATTCTTACTAACTCCTCAGATAAGTCATTCGATGTTCTTGTATCACATTGCTCTAGAAAATCAGCGATGTGATCATTTAGACTCTCAAAATTGTTTCCACTGAACCTATTCCTTTTTTCATCTAAGGTGAGGTTTCAACTCAAATGTCTGCACCGATATGAGGTTAATGCAAGGTATTGCACTTTGGGTAAGCGAGGGTGGACCTAATTGGCCAAAAAATTGATTATTGGCTATATTTTCTTACACTTCCTCTCGTTGAGCTTTTGTCCTACTTCCTATTTTTAGCTCTCTAGTTCATTCGCAAAAAACAAAGGAAAGCGTAATATTTAGGGAATGGGATAGAAAAAGAAAATAATATAATTAATGAAAAAAATTAAAATTATTATACATTACTATCCTGACAACGGCGCCAAAAGTTTGATGTGTGTTTAAATCTACACCATAAGCGCATGGTGTACGTGTAGCTAATAGATCGGTCTCAAGGAAGCTCGGCTAAATACTTATCATTTAACTATCAAATATACACAATATTAATTGTTATCACAAACTCTCGCTAAATGTATTAAAATAATAAAAAAAATTCATTATAGTTCACTCTAAAACTATGTTACTTCTAGTCAGACTCTCGCTATATCGATTAGGTTATTAAAGTCAAATTAGTTCAGGGTTAATTTAGGTAATTTAATTACTAATCCACTTTTTATAAACACTTTCATAGTAATATTAGTTCATACTATGAATTGAGATTAATATTTTACCTTAGAAAAATACATCTCTATTCATGGAATTTGCTATTAAAATCCTAAATATTGTTACTAAGCATTATTATTACTAGTTGTGGGGTCGCGTGCTTTGCATGCAGTCCCCCCAAGTTAAACTATTAGCTTTGATGACGGTTTGCAAATTCCTAATAAATAGAATCGTTGTAGAAGAATATGTGCAATAGCATATATAAGCTTGTGGAAATAAGAATTTAATCGATTACCAACATTTTTAGTAAACGTTAAAACTAAACATTTAAAAATTGGAAAGCATTACCTTGCAATGTAGGTTATCTGATCTTTTTCTTCTGAATTGCACTGTTGAAGACTACATCCCAATCAACTTGTTGTAAACTCTGATGCCCATCCTAACCAATGTATTTTGACAGCTGCATATATACTAACGTAACAAAGAGACAAACACAAAGACAAAATCCAAGGCAATAGAAATGACAGAACAAGATATAGTGTGGCAAAACATAGCCCACAACAATGACAGAACACAAACAACAACATTTATAGAAAATGAGACAATAATAATAAACAACACAATTCATCCATAGGGATACATTTAGAGAAGGTCTATGAAGTAGCATAAATCTAATGTTTTCAAGAAGCATCCCATGTGAAGAAGTCCTAAGCATCTATGATATGGCAACAAAAGTTTGAATGCATAGCATGTAGCGTGTTCAAAAGTTGTGCACACCATAAAGAACCCAAAAATAATCAATAGTAGAAGATTAGGAGGTGATGTCATCTGGATTAGAACTACATTCCATATGGCGAAAGTCTAAACTACGACACACTTGCAACTCGAGTGGTGGTGTACTTGCTGAAGATGATGAGGCAGCTAAAGATAGATTAGAGTTGGGTGTCAGAGAGGTATCTTGATGAGCAGCAGCAGTTGGGGTAGAAAATAGTAGTGAACTTTCTGACTTCCTAGGTGGTGGAGAATCAAGAACAGCTATATAATTTGGGTTTATAGCCTTTGATGAAATGGTGGTTTGGAGCTGTTCGATTTGCGGCTAGACTTCTTGTGTTAGAAGTGGTTCGCCTAAAATTGATTTTAACACCCATTTGAGGACTCCATTCTTTAATAGTGTAGTTGTGGGGCCTACTTCAATGCAGATTGGTTTATCTTTGAATGAGGTTTCTATCTCTTCATACGAAGTAATCTCTTCTTGTTTATGGAAAAAATATTAATAATTTTGATCATTATTAAACAAAGTGAATGCTCATATTACTTACATAAGTTGTGGGAGAATATAAAGCATAAATTGTTTTCCTAGACAACTTTGCGACGTTGTTATTGAACGCTGTGAGATTGATACAACCTATGCTATCTACAGCATCGAATGTAAAAGTAACCTAAAAAAATGACAAAGGAAATTTTGTATTAGATTAAACACTGGTGTGCAAATGTTGGTGATAAAATAAATAGTAGAGAGACCTAGCATAGAAATAGACTCTTTTTAGTGACACTATTGACAGCTAAAAACTTTATAATTATCAGTGTCTGTTTTCTTATTGCAAGCGTTACATCCCAAAAATTTACGAATATCAACGTACTTGCATATGGGGATAAATGCTGTAATACAATAGCGTTCATCTTGTATTGTATTGTGCGCCTACATAGTGTAAAAGTAGTGTAGTAAGTAAAATGGTTTGGAAATGTAAAGATAAGAATAATAATTACTGGAAAGTATGATGCAATACATTTTTGTTTTTGATAAAATCTATTGTTGTATGGCGTCTTTGATCCAAAGGTGTGCGGGTTTATTGAATCTGTGCCTTTCGTTCATCGAGCAAGTTTCCATGTGTAGAGGCCCTATATAAACCAAAAGTGTTGTTATAATAAGCTGTAAAAAAGCAAAGAACTCTAATATTCTATATATAATGAATATAGGCAAAATACAAGCCAATGGTTGAGTTGAGATGCCTTCTCGCCAGTTGGTGTCACTATGAAGGAGGAGAACCTTGTAGTCGATAAGCCAAAGCCCATTAGTTGTCCAAGAAAGTTGTAAGTACTTTTTTAAAAAAATGTCATTATGCAAAACAAGGGGAGACTATAATTAGAGTTAAGTAAATTTTAACGATTATGTGAAGTCACTTTGAGAGAAGTAAAGCCAATAATAGGATATGATACTGGCTTTTCTTTAAAGAAATCAGCTAAGTCATTCCAAGCTTAGATTATCAAAGGTTGATAGGAGCTGCTTTTGGAAACAAATATCAACAAGACAATGCTATAGATACATGAAATGAATGGGCTTCTAACTCTAATTATGGGTAAAAGAATACATGTGATCTGTAATCAGAATTTCACACACACTATTTTGCTGGGCAAAAGCTCCAGAAACTTTGTGTATGTCTCTAACAAAAAGAACAATTTCGAGAACATGTAAAAAAGTAAGAAAAGATGACTTTATTTATGCACTTGGAAAGAAGAAGTATGAGATCAAACACATGTAAATTAAGGCATATAAGTAAAGTTCAACCGATGCAAGAGTACTGCATATGCAAGCAAGAGTTTAGCGCATCTACCATATCTGTCATAAGGACTTGCAACGCGAGGAATTTTCGATAGCGCATGATAGGTTGGGCCAGAGGTACTCGACGGAGAACCAGTGGGCTGGATGATGGTCCGATTATTGAATGTTATTTGGAATTCGCTAGCTTTTGATTGATACTTTCCATCAACAGCGTGGATTGTTGGATTCGACATCATGTACTCTTGACTTTGCTGGATCAGATCTGCGTACGCTTGTATATATCCTCAAACAACGCCGCTTTCATTAAATTACCCTAACATCAAAAGTTAATTAAAATAAAATATTAGATGCTGAAAAAGATGTATATGTATTTGAAATAGTTGATTAGTGTAGAATTGACCACTACATTTTCATCTTGAAGAAGAAGTCTTTGGTATTTTTTTTTTACCAGGTGACTGAAACGATCGAGATTTTTATATCACTTTGCACTTGATTTTGTGGTTCGCCTGTTTGGTGCTTAGTTCATTGAATTTTACGTACGATTCCTTCATTAATTTGATCAATGCAGCCCATTCTTGTCTCGCTAAAAAAACCATGCTTGTTATTCCAACAGTGTTACCCTATCTAAAACGCCCATAACTCCTCGAGGCCAAATGGCAACGCTTGTCACAAGGTTCACACATATCCTTCTTTATATGATTGGCAGAAAGGCGAAAGTCCGTCACAAGAGATTGAAAACAATGCTTAGCTGCTGCTTCCTCAAAATCTACCAGACTAACAGACATTGAGCCAACTTTAAACTAAGGCATAGTTCCCTTACTTGCTAAAATGATGACGCACGCAACAGTGGGACTATCATTAAGAGTACCATAAAGTGGCTCAAACAAACCCAAAAGCTTAGTTACATCTTTTAAACGATTCTTGTATGAGGTGCAAATGAGCTGCTCGCAGCAACCATTACTTGCTACTCAAACACATAGGTGGCTATTTTAATGTCTATTCAATCACACATAATCACCTAAACTATTAATGGTTGACATAAAGTATACTCAGCATTTCACTTAAACTTTAGACATAACAAGAGTAAGAGTGTAGTCTATATAGCAAACAAAGTTAACTTCAAAACTCATCTATTTTCATTAATAAAACACTTATTCATGTACATTATGACCTATGTTTGGACAACTATCCTTACATGCTATGTTATTAGTAATTACATTATGTTTATCCTAGGATAACTGTTATTCTCCACTTGTGTCTTATTATGCAAATCTTTATGTGCTTGTGTTGCCTTCCTTAAAATTTTCAACTCTCAAATGTCATGAATTAAAGTTCTTCTACACTACTAATTGTGATTGTGGGAAACCTTTTGATCCCATTTGTTCATCTTTGCCTCCATCTAAAGGTGGTCTTACTTGAAGTTTACATAGCACCAACAAACCCTACGGGTATACTAATCCTCGACTTAACCCTAGTAAAAAACAAATTACACTAATTTAATCATGCTCAGCCAAGATAAGACCAATTAGTTAAGCATTGGCCATGTTCATTTAAAGCCAAGGAATAAATACAACAAAGTCAAATAGTAGTGCTGATCATGTTTCCTTGTTCCATTAGCAATGTATATTACTCTTGTTCCATGAATGTGTTCAAAAGATTATTTTATGAAGCACGAAAAGGATGGCCAAGCAAATTAAAAACTAAGGTAAATCAGGAGATGAAGGATCACTATTTACTACACACACACTTCTACTCATCCAATCCCAGGTATAAAATGGCATCATTGATTTCACATAATTGTACGCATATAACAAAAGGAATAGAAATATAGGAAATAGACATCTGGCTACAAATAAATAATTAAAAAAACCGTTAAGTGCTAAATGTTAAATTAGGCTGGACTTATTGTGAACGCCAGCATATTAACGGGGGACACAAGTGCACACACTTCATAAGCTAAGGAGATATATACCATCCCAAAACCATATGGCAATGGGAAGAAGGTCTCTAATAGCTTATAAAGGGTGCACACCATTTTCAATTTATCGATGTGGGATAACTCATCCCAACACCCCCCCTCACATGCGAACCCCCGTCAAGTTCGCATGTGGGAGTAATTAATTAGGGTAGGAACGCCATTCTTTTCGAACCTACCATTTTTAAATTGTTGATCGAACCATCGGCTCGGATACCATGTTAAATTAGGCTGGACTTATTGTGAACGCCAGCATATTAACGGGGGACACAAGTGCACACACTTCATAAGCTAAGGAGATATATACCATCCCAAAACCATATGGCAATGGGAAGAAGGTCTCTAATAGCTTATAAAGCGTGCACACCATTTTCAATTTATCGATGTGGGATAACTCATCCCAACACTAATTGTTTAATTAAATAAAAACTTATAACAAAAAAAAAAGATAAATCTAATCCTCATGAATACATTCATATCATAGTCATTTTAAAATTTAGAAATTTACTCAACATAAATCATAAATACAAGTATAAGATAAATCCACTCAAATATAACAGCACAAATGAATTGAACAATAACAATCACTACAAATAACCATCGAATTCGCGACAACGCATTTCGTCGCCATTTCATACCTAAACGGTCAAAAAGTAGGCCGGGCGATAGGCGGGCGACGGGCTGGCGACGGGATCCGAGGTGGTCGCTATTTCTTTCGTCGCTAATCCCAAAATGGACGCCTTTTCCTCGCCATTTTTTCAGAAAAAGGGGCGACCACTTGGCGACCAGGTACCCGTCGCCACACTGGCGACCAACCTTCTCTTGGCTATTTGGCGACCACCTTTTCGTAGCTGTTTCGTCGCCAGCTGGTTGGCGACCGACCTACTGGTCGCTGGTTGGTCGCTAGTCCTCGGAAATGAAAAAAGTTTGCGTGCTGCAGTAAGGAAAAAATCGGCTGCAGTATTTTTTTTTTAATTATTATTATTATTATTATTATTATTATTATTATTATTATTATTATTATTATTATTATTATTATTATTTTTTATTATTATTATTATTATTATTATTATTATTATTATTATTATTATTACTTATTTTTATCTGTTATTAGTATTGTTATTATTATTATTATTGTTGTTGTTGTTATTATTATTATTATTATTATTTTATTATTAGTATTATTATTAGTATTATTATTATTATTGTTGTTGTTGTTGTTGTTGTTGTTGTTGTTGTTGTTGTTGTTGTTGTTATTACTGCAAAATATTAATAATTCGGAGGAATATAATAAAATTGTATTAAATATTACAAAATATTAAATAATTACATATAAATAATTAAACTACTCTTCGGATTCTTCGTTTTCTGAGAGTACAAGATCCACATCTTTTAAATTTTGTCTTGTACTCGGATATGGAAGATATTATTATTATATAATGGATCATATAAACGATACAAGCGACCTTGATGTATGTCAACTAACTTATATCATTTATGAATGTTTGTTCCGTGGCTATTTCCAGTAGTAGTTGGGTCATACCAATGACATTTGAAGAACGTTACTCATTTGATAGGTATCCCCGGGTCATATCGGCCCACCGTACTCCACCCGGACAACATCGAATAAGCTGGAAAGTCACTGATTGTCCACATTAAAGTTGGTCGTAGTTGGAAATTCTCCTTTCTTGACACATCAAATGTACAAATCCCCTCCTCCCACAACATATTCAGCTCTTGTATTTGTGGTTGAAGATATAAGTCAATGTTGTGCTTTGGATTTCCGCGAAACCTTATCACCCTTACTGTTTCTTCTCCATCTAGAAGTTTCACAAATATAACAAGTTGCCTTCGCATTATTCCCCCAATATATCAAACATTCATTAGGACAACAATCTATCTTCTCAACGGGTAATCCAAGGGCAGCTATTTGTTTTTTCGTTTCGTAGAAGTTGTTTACCATCGTATTCTCTTCTAGTAACACTTCGTTCACAATACCACAACTATCGTCGTAACACCTCTTAGTGAGACGATGGTATGTCTTCAGGTTTGTAAGTCGACCAATAATAGACATCTTGGTGTGATTTTTACAACCTTCATATAAAGGACTATTTATAGAATTTAACATTTCAAAGAACTGTCGGCACTGAGGGTTTGGATATTCGTCAGCGTGTACCGGTGGCTCATTATCTACTAACACTACATCATACTGTGAGGGAAGAAACTGATGGTAATTGTCTGGAAACACACTAGCTACTACATCATGCACCATCTGTGAGTATAGATTTGGATTGTTTGACGATTGCTCTCCCACTACTGCTACAACATCAGAACTCATGCTTTGTGTACGAGCAAAATCTAACTTGCCTAAAATTCATTTTTAACACCTAAATATAATATAATAATATAATTATTCAACTGATTAATAAAGTAAGTTAATAAAAATAAAAATATATATAACAATTCATGAAAATAACAATATATGATAATAATATAATTATTCTAATAACAATTATTAAGGAAAATTAATGACAATAAAAATAAAATATTATACAATAAAAGAATATAAAAAAACTCAAGTAAATAACAAACGAAATAAAATATGTACTAATTAAATAATAAAAATAAAGCAAATTAATGACAATAAAAATTAAATATAAACAATAACAATAAATAAAACAACTCATGTAAAGATAAAACACAACACTAGTGGAAAAAAACCTCGTTTGCTGTGATTTTTGGGCCATTTTTTGCTGCGGTTTTGGCCTCCGGCAATTGTGATGGCAGAAAATGTCCTACTTTAAATGCTGCGGTTAAAAATCGCAGTAAAAAAGGGCATTATTTGCTGTGGTCAAAACAAAACCGCAGCAAATAAGGAGGGGTAATTGCTGCGGTCAGAGGCAAAACCGCAGCAAATAAGTGGGGCATTATTTGCTGCGGTTTTGCCCCTGACCGCAGCAAATACTTCTATTTTTTTTTCTTTTTTCGTTTTATCCTTATAATAATCCAATAATAATACAATGTAATAACAATGATTAATCCAATGATAATCACAAATAGTCAACAATAATCTCTTTGTAATAATAAACTCTCGCTCGTATATATAATATAATATTATGTACGTACATATATATATATATATATATATATATATATATATATATATATATATATATATATATATATATATATATATATATATATATATATATATAATATACATTAAAGTATAAAAAATAATCTATACTAATTACAATTTATCAAGGACAAATATTAGCAAGATACGCGGCAATATTGTCTTTTAATTCGCGCATCTCTCCACTTCTCAAAGGGCGTGTTTTCCTCGGAATGTCGTTTAAAACCTATAATATCATATAAAAATAAAAGATTAATATATAAATATTAGATTTTACCAATAAATATTTAAGAACGTAACAAATACTTACGACATCTATATTTTCGACTCCAAACTCCTTCACGGATTTTATAATATCGTCCACATACTTTAGCGCGTAGTAGCCGCATTCAACGGAAGAAGAAGGTTGTTGAAAGCACTAAGAGAAAATAGATGTTAGTGTCAAAAACGGTTAAAAACGCATAAAATGGCAACTTAGCACGTAATTTCTTGCATATGACTACGATTTTCAATTCTAACCACTTCAACACATTAATATATACCAAATTGTGTTGTGTGCCAAGTTTCATGCAAAACAAACCAAGTTTGAGCTACTTTACGCGCGAAAGTGCCAAAAACGGTTAAAAACGCATAAAATCGCAATTTAACACGTAATTTGTAGCATATGACTATGATTTTCAATTCTAACCACTTCAACACAATAATATATACCAAATAGTGTTGTGTGCCAAGTTTCGTGCATAATAAACCAAGTTTGAGCTACTTTACGCGCAAAAGTGACAAAAACGCTTAAAAACGCATAAAATCGCAACTTAACACGTAATTTCTAGCATATGACTATGATTTTCAATTCTAACCACTTCAACACAATAATATATATACCAAAAAGTGTTGTGTGCCAAGTTTCGTGCATAACAAACCAAGTTTGAGCTACTTTACGCGCGAAATTGTTAAAAACGGTTAAAAACGCATAAAATCGCAACTTAACACGTAATTTCTAGCATATGACTACGATTTTCAATTCTAACAACTTCAACACAATAATATATACCAAATAGTGTTGTGTGCCAAGTTTCGTGCAAAACAAACCAAGTTTGAGCTACTTTACGCGCGAAAGTGCCAAAAACGGTTAAAAACACATAAAATCGCAACTTAACACGTAATTTTTAGCATATGACTATGATTTTCAATTCTAACCACTTCAACACAATAATATATACCAAATAGTGTTGTGTGCCAAGTTTCGTGCATAAGAAACCAAGTTTGAGCTACTTTACGCGCGAAATTGACAAAAACGCTTAAAAACGCATAAAATCGCAACTTAACATGTAATTTCTAGCATATGACTACGATTTTCAATTCTAACAACTTCAACACAATAATATATACCAAATAGTGTTGTGTGCTAAGCTTCGTGCAAAACAAACCAAGTTTGAGCTTCTTTACGCGCGAAAGTGCCAAAAACGGTTAAAAACGCATAAAATCGAATTTGTGTACCTTTATTGCTGTCCATTTTGGAATTGTGGCTCTGGATGTAGATCCCATTTGTCCACGCATTTTTTTCATTGTGCTAAACGCATGGGAAAAGTAATACTATTTATATATCTATATAACATTTAATTAAATCAACTTGGTAAAATAATTAATATTACGTACGCATTCAACAACGCTTTGAATTTTGTGTTACGAGGCGGGCTTTGAGGTTTTTGTAATAAGTCGAAGACGTGCACAGTGTTCGTTAAAGGACATATGACCAAAAGTATCCAATGCAAACTACAAACGCAAATTTAAAATAAATAAATTAGAGATTAGGTGACTTTAAAAATCAAAAGATAAGTTCAATTTCAAAAATAAAACTTACTCTTCCATATATGAAGCCAGAATGAACGTGTGTTTAGATGCAAGGGAATTAGTCAAAGCAGTCTGAATGTATGCTCTGACGTCATCTGGATCATTTACACATTTACTACCCGAAATCAACTCAGGATAAAACCATCCAATTTTTATTGGAGGTTCGCAAGAATTTAGCTCCTCGTAAGCCGCACTAAACTCATAAATAAGAAAATTTTGTTAGTAATTCGGTTATTAAAACAATTAAACAACAATGCCTAACTTGTAAGATAATGAACATCACCTCATGTAGACAAGGAAAAGAACTACGTTCAACATCTCTCCTCTCAAAAATTGCCCGATGTCACTAGGACCAATAATTACAAACCGGCTCTCTAAAAAGCAGTATTGCTCCTTCAGCAGATTCAGAATGAGTGGGTCCTCCTCACTTATGCGAGATGCACAATAATGCAGCCATTTGCAATCTTGAGAGAGATCTTTTAGCTCCTCATCAGTCAAAATTGGAGTGCTTGGCATCGACTTTGACCCAGTCGACACCTTTGCTGAGGAACCGACCTCTCTCCAAGATCCCTTTGGACTCTTTTGCTATTTCAATTTATACAAATAAATTAGAGTGAACATGCAATTAAAAAAATAAAAAAAATAAGGTACAAATGATTCTTACCATGTTAGTGAATCGGACCCAAGCATATGGCCATGTGATGAAACTACCTAGAGCGTGTGAGAGTTTCTCAAGGCTTCATGCTGGCATTGGAATTGGGAGTGAGAAATCTTCAAACCCCTTTACAATTGTTTCCACGGCCACACTGATGTGGCCACTTGTAACAGGCATTGAATGCACTGTTTGACCCTCTTTGTTTGGCTGGGCCACACCATATGCAACCACAGTTTAGTCGCCATCACTAGCAACACCTAACTGAGGCAGCAAAAGAGAACAAGGTGTCGCCTCCTGAAAATTGTGTCGTTTAGTATAATAAGCATCATAATAAAATATTAAAACGCGTTGCAGTTTAAATTAATAAGTGCTTATATATTTAAAAACTATGTACCTATAGCACTGGCTCTGGAGTTGGCTCCGGATTTTGAGCAACGGAGTTTATGTTCTCCGGTGTGGGGTTTTCCCCTTTAGGGGTATTAGTAATGAGCTGGGGTGCTACGGGGGTAATGGGCTCGGGTGTTGACTTAACCAAAGCGTTAGGATCCCCATGTTGACTTTCCTGATCCTCGACAATCAGGTTTGCCAAGTCAACAATGGGTACTCCCATCTTCTGCAACACGGCAGCCAGCTTGGCGTGAACGTCCTTCGTAATCTCCGCTCAGAGGGTTGCTACTTCATCCCGCAGTGCCGTTCGGGATTGAGTAGCAACACACTTTTTGCCGAATGCCTTCTGTAACCCCACGCGGACGCCTCCTTTTCCGACTACCAGCCCACTGTGGTCTTTCCCTAAGACCATATGCAATGCGTCAACATTGCCTCTTGGGGTGAACTCCCCCGTAGCTTCTTTTTCCTTCCAGCCCATCTGTTCAAATAAAAAGTGACATATATAGCAATTAGTATAAGTACATCAAAGCCAAAGAATACAAAACAAATCAAGAATATACTTAATAATTTCAAAACTCACCACATCATCAGCAACCTTCTTCGTTCCCGGATCATTAATGGTAAATTTACCAATCACGCACCTGATCTCCAGCAGGAGTATTCACGGATGCGGAGGTAGTCGTAGATGAGGGCGTGGATGAACTTTGATTGGGGTATAAACCCGCATCCACCCACTCTTTTTGGACCTCATCGTACGTTTTCTGGCCCAAGCGATGGTAAAACTTCCTTTTGCTTGCAGAATCAGAAGCTTTACCACGCTTTTCCTAATTAATCAATAGAAATCAAATGTCATGTATTAGTTTAATGACTGAATCAAAAGAAGTAAATTCAAATTGGTAAACTATAATATAATATGAAATACTTACAACTTCTATGGGAGTTGTTCTTTTGGCAACAAAGGCCTCCCAATCCCTCTTCGATATGTGACCCCATATTTTGTAGGGCATCTTTGAAAGTGATTGCTCTCCACCTTCGTTTCCCCTTTTGACCTTTTTGGTCGTACGGGCACGCCTCTTCGTAATCCAGCCAGTTACTAGCTTGGATTTGAAATATCTGAATCTTTCAGCAATAGCTGAAAGATACACATTCTTCTTGTCCTCATCGCTCTCGATGTGGGAAAGATTCTACAAAAATAATTTATATTTATTACTGTCAATAAAATTAATTTTAAAATGAAACTAAATGAGTTAAAATAGTAAAGTTGCTTACCACAGTATCATTCCATAGAGAGTTCTTCAAACCCTCTGGAACCTCGTTCCATGCGTGCAATATGGAAAGCTTGCGGATACATAGACCCACTTGTTTTCCATATTGCCTACACCATTTTCCGCAGGGTTGACCCAGTGCATTGTATTCCAAATGCATGGGTTCTGTGACTTTGAGGTTTTTCGTAGGACCTCGCCCTTTTCTTTTTTAGTGGTAGTGGGAGCATCCATTGGTGGGGCGTCTTCAGTATCAAAATCATTGTCAATCGGTGGAGCGTCTTCAGCCATACGCTCGTATCTCACAATTTGGTCCTCTTCGCTGTCATAACTACGATGCTCATTATCCGAGGTCTCAATCTCGGGGACAACTTCGTCTCTGAATAGATGCATTGTATATTAGTACCTGAAAGAGTATGAATAGAAATATATTAGAACACAAGCTAAGTAATATTAAGAATATGACTATGATTTAAAATTCTAATACGTTCAACACAATAATATATAACAAATTGTGTTATGTGCAAAGTTTCATGCAAAACAAACCAAGTGCCAAAAAAACTTTAAAAAGCTTTAAATTCATACCTTGTGAATCACTTAATTCAAATATATTCCTTCCGTGTGATCTACACGCATATAACCAACATCTACATCATCTACATCTTGATCCACTGATTTTGGATTGATAAAGGGAGGGGAGTGTTCAAAAGATTCATATTCTTCCTCATCCTCAACATCACCTATACCAAGGATGCTTCTTTTTCCCGGTACAACAATAGACCATTTTTTATTAGACGGGTCTACAATGTAGAATTCTTGCTTGGCTTGTGTGGCTAGTATGAATGGCTCCTCACTATCACGCAAACGAGCTAAGTCTATAAGAGTGAATCCACAAGGGTCGTCATTTTTTATGCATCGTCGATTATTATCTACCCACTTACATTTGAAAAGACCAATATTGAAAGTAGAGTAGTCAAGCTCCCATATTTCATGTACCCACCCGTACTATACCAATTTAGCATCAATCGACGCTTGATCCTTCGCACTCGCGTAAAATGTAGATGACGCCAAAAAAGAAACCCCACTATTCTGTAGATACTGATGACTTCTTGTCTTGACCCTTAGTCCAAAATGTGAAGCCATTGACATCGTAACCCTCATATTTGTTGACATCATCACGAAGACCAAAAGCTAACCACTTAACAATTTCGGATACACCCTTGAGTTCTTCGCATATTACTCGATTATGAAACCAATTAATAAACGTCTTGTTATGCAACTGCATCAATGCCCTATCCCCTTTAGAAGGATGTTTTGCACACAATATATCAAATGGCTCACTAAAAAAGGATGAACTTCCGGAATATGATGCAAGACATACAAGTGTGCTTGTAGAAGGCTTTCTCGAGGAGGTGTGACCGATTTGGAGCCAATTGTTCTTTTTCCCTCAAGCCTTCCTTCATGTCTAGAGGTGGGAAGTCCAATAGGCTTTGCCATGGCCAAATACTCGGCTATAAAGTTACTAATCTCATCGCTCACAGTGCCTTGAATCATACTCCCATCGGGTTGTGCTGGATTCCTCACCTTGTTTTGTAAAACACCCATGTGTCTTTCAAAAGGATAACACCACCTTAAAAAAATTGGACCCAAAATCTTGATCTCACGAACGAGATGGAAAATAAGATGAACCATTATGTCAAAGAAAGAAGGTGAAAAATACATCTCAAACTTGCATAAAGTTATAATCATGTCGAGTTGAAGTGCATCAAGTTTAAAGGGATCAAGAACTTTACTATAAATTGTGTTGAAGAACGAACATAGTTCGGTAATAGCATATCTCACATGTTCTGGCAGTATTCCACGGATTGCAATTGGTAAGAACACTTTCATCATTACATGGCAATCGTGAGATTTCATGCTTCCCAACTTCAGCTCACCATTTACGCTCACAAATCTCTTCATGTTGGATGAGTACCCAGACGGAACCTTAATGCCATACAAACACTCACAAAATGTCCGCTTCTCTGCTTTGGACAATGTGTAGTAAGCTAGAGGCAAATAAACTCTGTCATTACTCATCTTCTTCTTACTGCCACCAACTTCATCAGATCTATTTCTTTTCTTACTCACCTTAACATGTGCCCACAACTCCGGACGAAGACCCTTACATTCAAACCAATCTCGCACGGCCGTAACATCCTTTGTCTTACCCGGAATGTTCATGAGAGTCCCGAGTATGGTATCGCATATATTTTTCTCTATATGCATAACGTCAAGACAATGCCTAACTTGTAGATCTCTCCAATATGGAAGTTTCCAAAAGATTGATTCTTTTTTCCATAATCGGTCTTCACCCCCTTGCACTTGCCCCGTTTTACCAAATACAGTCTCAACTCCCTTAACCTGTTCATAAACCTCATAACCGGTCAATGGTCGACGAGCTACACGGTCCTCAACCTCCCCATTGAACAACTTCTTCTTCTTACGATATTGGTGGTCTCGTGGGAGGAACTTTCGATGGTGCATGAATATGTGTTTGCACTTAGGAATCCACGTGGATTCCATGTCATTGATACATATTGGGCATGCTTTCTTCCCTTTGTTCTTATACCCCGATAAGTTGCCATATGCCGGAAAATCATTAACGGTGCATAAAAGCATTGCACGCAAGGCGAACTCCTCATTAGCATATGCATCAAACACTGAAACGCCTTCATCCCACATCTTTCTCAAATCCTCAACGAGAGGTGCAAGATACACATCTATGTCATTGCCAGGTTGTCTAGGACCCGAGATAAGAAACGAAAGCATTATGTACTTACGCTTCATACACAACCAAGGTGGCAAATTATAGATCACTTAAAGTACCGGCCAAGTACTATGTTGAGAACTAAGATTGCCGAATGGGTTCATTCCATCCGTACACAGTCCGAGCCTTACATTACGAACCTCATCCTCAAAAGTCTTATGCAACCTATCAATACTCTTCCACTCCGGAGAATCAGATGGATGTGTGAGCAAGTGACCTTTCTTCACCCTATCAGCATGCCACCTCAAATTTAATGCATCTTTCTTTATAGAAAACAAGCGCTTGAATCTAGGTATTATCGGAAGATACCACAATACCTTAGCCGGGGGCCCTTTAGCATCCCGAGCCCCTTTACGCTTGTAGCTGATAGGTCGTTTATGTACTATCAAACAAATCCTAATATGCAACTAGTATAGCAGCAGTTAGGGTCGAATCCACAGAGAACAACGTAGTAAATAATTATTTTCCGGCTACCAATTGATTCTTAGTAACACACAAAATTGGAGAATATATGTCTAAACTAACTAAATGACTAGAGCACAAACAATTAAATTAGAAAGGTAAATCGATGATACTAAAACATCTAGGGATAAACTTCCCCACTAGCATGATATGATGACAATGAGATCCTACTACCCTTACAACAATCATAACCGAGTTCAATAGGACGAATACACCATTAAGAATACTAATAACTCCTCTCAAAGACTATTAGCTTCACTACCATATTATCAAACCTATTTTCATGGAATCAAGTATAGTAATGACATTGAGCATAGTATTCTATAAGATCTAACTGTAGAAATGCTAATAGATGATCGAATGCAACAAGGGGGGGGGGGGGGGGGGGAGGGGGGGGGGGTTGAATTGTTGTGTCTTGAGTTTAAGATTTTTGCCTCTAATTTTGCGGAATTATAATAAAATAAAACTTAAACGTAAAATGAAAAAGATAAAAGGAGACAAAGATTTTACGTGGAAACCTTCTTGGCCTAATAAGAAGGAAAAACCACGACCCCCCGGGATTTCAAAATTCTCACTATGTTTTAGGCAATCAATTACAATCACATAAAACAATTTGTTTCACTTGAAGCTTCTCTACTCTAGGCCTACTTCTCTTTCTCTTCTCTTTCTCCTTCTCTTTCTCTTCTCACGCTTCTATTGAAGCTTCTCTATTCCCCTAGACTTCCCTTAAGTCTAGTTACAACAAAACACACAAACACCCTTACAAGGCCAAATTCTCAAGAGGATAAAAATTAAATAATTGCTTTAAGAAAAATATAATAAATTAATTGGCATTGGAAAACTGAAAATATTTTTCTTAATTGATCTCCCTTAATGGACACTCTTGGATCATATCATGGTTTGAGCAAAGTTCCTCCTATTTATAGTGGGAACAGCCAGCAGTTACCTTAGACACACCTCCCACTATCCTCCACGTTCTCAAAAGAAAAAGATAGTGGAATTGCCAAAAATATAAATGTCCGACTGTCATTTGCTCAAAGAGAAAACCGGTTTTCTCAAGCTAAAAATAGCATAGGAATTAAAACACAAGATCCTAAATAATAGGAGATCTCATCTAAAGAAAGAATAAGTCTTAGGCTATTTTTAGATAACCTAAAAATAGTTTTGCCAATCAATTTATTAATTAATTAAGCAATTAATTTAATTCTTAACCGTTACATCAACTTAAAAACAGAAAATAATAAATTCGCAATTTTGCAGCCGATATTTTTCTCCAGACCTGCGACGTGGGAACAGTACACTGTCTCCATCTACAACTTCAGTCAGATTATCAACTTCGGGAACAATAGACTGTCTGTCTACCTTTAACGTCCTAAGCACTTATCTAACTTCTTGGATATTCTAAGACACGTACAACTTCCACGAACCAAGTCATAGGCTTCATCAACGATTTCAACAAAATCGGATATTCACCTACAAAACAATCTCTAAAACATGTTTGTTTATTTAAACTGAAGTCATCATCAAAACCTAAGAGGCCAACACTAACAATAAAATCTATCTATTTTCATGAAGATTATCAAGCCCTTGGTTAAAAAGGCAATTCATTCAACTCTAACTTTCGTTAGCGATTGAGTGAATTGTTAACTATAATTTCCAAAATTTCTCTTGAAAATATATGAGTTAACTAGTATAAGAAACCAAGCATGAACAAGGATGATGCATAACAAAAATGGATTAGCATTCAATAATTCATCATCAACATCATAGCTAGGGTTCCATCTAACCCTAGATTAAGAAACTACTCAAACATATCAAATGCAACAAAATAAGAATTCATTAAAGGAAATATGATTAAAAATAATAACAAGGAAGGGATAAAGAAATAATACTTGAATTCGAATACCAAATGATGAATGAAAGTAAATGAAAGTTACATAGTTTCTTTCTCCCAAAGTGAAGAATTCCTTGTATCTAAAAAAAAGCAGAGCCAAATTAACTCCCCCCGTCTAATACATTCCTTAGTGATTAAAATAAGAAAACTGTGCAAAAAGCGGTTATTAAAGCAGGACCGGACCGAGTTTTTGGAAGACCCGACCAGGTCCGTGTGTTGAACATTCAAGAAGGTGATTTTTGACAAACCCGGCCGGGTTTAAGCTAAACCCAACCGGGTCTTAGGCTTGGATGATTACGTTCCTACTTCTTGCTTGAAATCACCCGGGTATGAAAATACCCGCCCGGGTCCATCATCTTGTGCTTACTTTTCTTCATGAGAACGCGGCAAAAGTACAAATGAGACTCAACGGGACTAAAAGCATGTGCGAATGCACCCGTGAGCTCACAAAAGTGTCGTAATGCGGTCTCGAACTCTGCCAAATCTTGAAGCACACATTCTAATGCTCAGGAGTGATCCGCTTCCAATACAAGAGTGGAGTAAAATGGCCTGAAATAATCAAAGACACACAAAACTCCAACCAAGCGTAAAACCACATGGAAAATGCGAAATCACACATCAAAATGCCATAAAATGTAAGGGAAAGGAGCACAAAAATATAGTATGAAATGCATACATCAAACTCCCCCAAGCCAAACCCTTGCTTGTCCCCAAGCAAATGGACCATCAAAGAAAAGTGGAGATCATATAGGTCAACAAAGTTCTTCCCCAAAAGTTTTCAAAATTCATTTAAAAGCAACTTCAAACGACTCGGCATTTAGGTGCACTCAACATCAATCCGGAATATCATAGCGCAATAAGGCTTTCACAATTCATCCAAAAGGTAACCAGTTAAGGCCATCGTAAACACATCATAAATCAAATGAGGAGGTACTCACGGGGCAACTTACCACTCCATCCTCGATGAGTCTAGAACTCATTACACACACCAAAGCAGTAAAAATGACTACTTCCATTCCCCAGCAGTGTTTCCCTCCCAACTCTTACACTCATGTGTTTAAAAGGACAAAATGATCTCTCCAATACAAATAACATTCTAAAGACTTTCACTTTAACTTTGCTTTCCTTCTCCTTCGAAAAAGACTTCAACTACCAAGAGAATCAAATCAGGCTAATAACGGGTCTAACGTTGGCTCGTGCTAAAAATATGAGATCCAGTAGGGACAATAGGGAGTGAATACTCTTTTCTCGCAATTACACACACTTGGAGCATGAACAACATACAACCAATCTTGAATGAACTTAACCAGCGAAATTTCGAGCTTCTAGAAGGACAAGACATAACCCCTTTATTTGAACATTTAATTATAAACATAAATCATGTTCTTTTTGATGATTTATATATATATATATATATATATATATATATATATATATATATATATATATATATATATATATATATATATATATATATATATATATATATATATATATATATATATATATATATATATATATATATATAATTTTTTTTTTTGAAATAGTACTTGGGGGTGTCTATATACAGAAGAATTTAAAAGAAACTCGAGATTTTACCATTATGGATTAGTAACCACACCAATAACCAACATCAAACTTAAATAATCAATTCACTCCCTAAGGTGAAGGGGGGAAATTTTGGGATTGTGGAGCTTTAGTAATGCGGGTTGAAAGAAAAGAGGCTCAAACTCAAGAGGGCTAAAACCTAAAGTCAAGTAGTGCAAGGTGGCTTTTTAGTCCATGCGGTTTCAAGTAACATCTAAGCTTGAAAATCATTTTCAACTAGGTACAGCTAGTCAAATTCTAAGAGGAGTAAAGCAAAGTCAAGATCAGTCTAGCCCCTAATGGGCGTCCTAACAGATAATGCACACACATTTGAATAGGCTTACTCACCAGCTAACCTACTCATGCTCATGAGGCAATTAAATGCCACTTAACTGGTTCTCAAATTAGGAGTGTCTGCGGTTTGCCTCTGACATCCAAATAACAGTATCACATGCCAGAATACCAGTCAAAATATTTTGCAAAATTCATTTTAGGGGAAAGGACAATGTTACACATATACAGGAGATTCCAACAGTTCTCATCAAGCCATAACACTTTTTTTTTATGCATGCGAGAAATAAAACCTAACTCTATATGCTGAAAATGATAAAAAAAAAATGCAAAAAAAAAAAAATATGCAGTTGCATGAGTGAGTGAGTGGGAAGTGATTATCCCCCCCCCCCCCCCCCCCGGCAACGGTGCCAAAATTTGATAGAGGAGAGTGGGAAGTGATTATGGAAATGCCCTCTTATGCTAAATTCCTCAAGGACATCATTTCCAACAAATGAAAGCTAGAGGAGAGTGTGGTGGAGACTCTGAATGGGCAATGTAGCGCTATTTTGCAGTGCAAGGTTCCTAAGAAACAAGCTGATCCTGGTAGTTTTACTATCCCACTGAAGTTGGGGAACGATGTGTCTGCTGTAGCCCTTGCTGATTTAGGGGCTAGTGTGAGTGTGATGCCGTTAACATTATGCAAAAAGATTAATGGCGAGATGAAAGCCACTCGGATGTCCATACAATTAGCCGATCGATCTGTGAGATACCCAGTTGGTATTCTTGAGGATTTCCCCGTCCAAGTTGGTAATTACTTCGTACCCTGCGATTTTGTCATTATGGATATGGAAGAGGATGCCCGCATTCCGGTGATTTTGGGTCGCGACTTTTTAAAGACTACAACAGCCATTTTTGATGTGAAGAATGGAAAGTTATCGCTTGAGATTTTGGGAGAACAGCTGCATTTCCATCTCCCCTCATCCATGGCACATCCTGCCATTGGGGAGATCGTCTATCGGATGGATGCGATAGTTGATGCTACTACAGAGAGGGAGTCCACACCCTCCATTGTTGATCCACTTTATGCAGCTATTGAAGGCAACTATGATAAGGATAGAGCCGATGTGATTGAGATGGTCCAAGTTTTAGATGCTGCACCTACATTTGTTCCTGCAAAAGCTGAGTTTAAGGACATCCCACCTTGGAAGGTGTCCACCATTGAGGAACGAAAGGAGTGTACTACGCCTCCTCAGGTAGAATTAAAATCCCTTCCCCCTTCTTTGAAGTATGTTTTTCTGGAGGATAATGACACTTACCCTGTTATTGTCAATGCTGAACTCAATAGCACTCAAATTGAACGATTGCTCACAGTTCTGAAAAAGTATAAGAGTGTTATTGGGTACACTATTTATGACATCAAGGGTATCAATCCCTCATTTTGCACTCATAAGATTTTTCTTGAAGATGATCATACCTCTTCTATAGAACCACAACGAAGACTTAATCCTATTATGAAGGAGGTAGTCAAAAAAGAGGTTCTTAAACTACTTGAAGCGGGAATAATATTCCCCATTTCAGATAGCAATTGGGTGAGTCCGGTTCAAGTAGTTCCCAAAAAGGGAGGTATGACCGTTGTCAAGAATGACAAAGGGGAATTGGTTTCCACTAGAACCGTCACAGGGTGGCGAATGTGTATTGATTATCGCAAGCTGAATAAAGCCACCCGAAAAGATCATTTCCCTCTCCCTTTCATTGACCAGATGTTGGAAAGAATGGCTAAGCATTCCTTTTTTATGTTACTTAGATGGATACTCAGGTTTCTTTCAAATTCCCATCCATCCAAGTGATCAGGAAAAGACGACGTTCACTTGTGCTTATGGCACCTTTGCATATCGCAGAATGCCATTTGGTCTTTGTAATGCACCCGCCACATTCCAGCGATGCATGATGGCAATTTTCTCAGATTTCATTGAAAATATCATGGAAGTGTTTATGGATGATTTCTCGATTTACGGAACATCTTTTGATTTATGTTTGCGAAATTTGGAAAAAGTGTTAAGTAGATGTGAGGAAGTCCATCTGATATTGAACTGGGAAAAATGTCATTTTATGGTCCAACAAGGAATCGTTTTAGGTCATGTTATTTCCAATAGGGGTATTGAGGTCGATAAAGAAAAAATTGATGTGATTGAGCGATTACCACCCCCCACTCCTGTTAAAGGGGTTCGTAGCTTTCTTGGGCATGCGGGTTTTTACCGCCGCTTCATAAAGAATTTTTCTCAAATCGCTCGTCCATTAACTGAGCTCTTGGCTAAAGATACTCCCTTTGTGTTTTCTAATGCTTGTGTTGAAGCTTTTAACAGGTTAAAACAAGTTTTGATTTCTGCACCGATCATCCAACCACCGGTTTGGAACCTGCCGTTTGAGATAATGTGTGATGCAAGTGATTTTGCAGTTGGGGCAGTGCTGGGCCAAAGGAGAGACGGAAAACTCCATGCCATTTATTATGCCAGTAAGACACTTGATGCCGCCCAACTCAATTATGCTACCACTGAAAAAGAGTTGTTGGCGGTAGTGTTCGCGGTGGAGAAATTTCGATCCTACCTTCTTGGGTCAAAAGTGATTGTACATACAGACCATGCAACATTGAGGTATTTGATGACCAAGAATGATGCTAAACCTCGACTGATTCGTTGGGTATTATTACTTCAAGAGTTCGATTTGGAAGTTAAGGATAAAAAAGGGGCCGAAAACGTAGTAGCTAATCATTTATCTCGCCTTCTTCTTGATAATGTTGATGACGGTCCTGCTATAGATGACTCGTTCCCAGATGATCATCTCTTTGCCATCTCACTTGGCAAAGCACCGTGGTACGCCGACATAGCCAACTTTTTGGCTAATCAAATTTTACCTTATGATCTCACTTACCAGCAAAAGAAGAAATTTCTCCATGAAGCAAAGAAGCATTATTAAAATGACCCTAATCTGTATAAGCATTGTCCCGATACGGTCATTAGGAGATGTATTCCGGAAGATGAGGTAGCATCGGTGATTGCCCATTGTCATGATTTACCTACAGGAGGCCATGCCGGTGCCACTAAAACTGCTGCAAAAATCCTTCACTGCGGTTTCTATTGGCCTACATTGTTCAAAGATGTTCATGAGTATGTGCAATCGTGTGATCGTTGTCAGCGTACTGGAAACTTAACTAGGCGGTCTGAAATGCCTTTGAATAGCATTCTTGAGGTAGAGTTGTTTGATGTTTGGGGTGTCGATTTTATGGGACCCTTTCCTTCCTCTTACGGGAACAAGTACATCTTGGTTGCCGTAGACTATGTTTCCAAATGGGTGGAAGCCATTGCCACCCCCACTAATGATGCAAGAGTAGTAGCTCGGTTCTTCAAGAGAGTTATTTTCCCTCATTTTGGGACACCCCGTGTGTTGATTAGCGATGGAGGGTCACATTTTATAGAAGAGAAGTTCGAGTCTATGTTGAAAAAGTATAGTGTGCACCATCGTGTAGGATTGTCATATCATCCCCAAACTAGTGGGCATGTAGAGATATCTAACCGTGAAATCAAATCCATCCTAGAGAAAACAGTTGCAAGATCAAGGAAAGATTGGGCTAACAAGTTGGATGATGCTTTATGGGCGTACCGCACTGCTTTCAAGACTCCCATCGGTACCACTCCCTATAGATTGGTGTACAGAAAAGCTTGTCATCTCCCCGTTGAACTTGAGCATCGTGCTTATTAGGCTATCAAGGCTCTCAACTTTGACTTGCATGCTTTGGGAGAGAATAGAATGTTACAACTTGCAGAGTTAGATGAGCTTCGCCTTGATGCGTATGAAAGTTCTAAGTTATACAAGGAGAGAACCAAAAGATGGCATGACAAGCACATCCAAAGGCGTGAATTCAAGGAAGGAGAACTAGTCCTATTGTTTAACTCCCGTCTCAAGCTATTTCCGGGAAAACTCAAATCCAGGTGGTCTGGACCATTTCAAGTCACCAAGGTCTTCCCTTATGGTTCCGTAGAAGTTTGGAGCAAGGAGAGCGGTACATTTAAGGTGAATGCGCAACGGTTGAAACATTACCGAGCTGGAGTACCCATTCAAGGGAATCAGGCTTATAACCTTTCCCTTCCTTCTTCCCACTGAGTTGTTGAAGGAAGTCTAGCTATAGACTATAAAGAAAGCGCTTATTGGGAGGCAACCCAAGTCTGTGAGTTATTCTAATTTAGTTCCATTGTGATTTGTATGCTTAATAAAAAAAAAAAAAAAAAAAAAAAAAAAAAGATAAAATCTGGAAATTAGCTAAACCTGGTCGGGTTCACTGAAGACCAGGTCGGGCCCGAGTAAGCTTCATTACTCCTAAAACTAGATTGAAAGCAAACCCGGTCGGGTTCAGTTGGAAACCAGGTCGGGTCCGTGAGAAAGCAGAAAACAGAAGATTCTGAAAATCAGAAAACCCGGTCGGGTTTCACTGAAGACCAGGTCGGGTCCGTAAGGCAGCAGAAAAACATAGTTTCTGAAATCAGCAAACCCGGTCGGGTTTAGTGGGATACCCGGACGGGTTTTCGAACGACTGTTTTAAATTCCCCTTTTCCATTCTCTTCTCCATTTTCCTCCATACCCATTTTCAAGCTTTCTCTCTCTAACATTCACCACCTTCTCTCTCTTCAAAAAATTTCATCAAAACACACAAAAACTCCATTAAAATTTCACCTTTCTCTTCCCCTTCCTCTCTTCTTCAACATCCATCATTCCATTTTCAATTAAACTCAAACCCTAACTTTCTCTCTCCTCAAAAAGGGCTCCATTTTCTATCAAACATAAGGATGTCAAAGAGGCAACGATCTACAACTCGTGGAGCATCATCTTCTCGCGGAGGAAGCCGTCAAGCACAAATTCCTTCCGACCCGGAGTACCCCAACATCATCTTCCGAAATGCACATCAACATCAGAAATTTCTTCAGGTTAAGGTACGGGTTATTCTTCCTTCACGTTTTTTCTGTCATGCATCTTTAAGAGAACTTGGAATTCATAATGATATGTCAAATCTATGTGCTGCATTGAATTTTACTACCATGTTCAACATGTATTATAATTCTCACCCTGCACTAGTTTATGAATTCTTAAGTTCTTGTGAGGAAGCAGTGCTAAATGGTGCACATGGCATGTCCTTCTGTTTATTCAATGTACCGTTTTTTATCTTGTGCTGAACTTGGAGAACTCTTTGGGCTAGATCCTGATTGGGGGCTTTTGAAGGGTGCTTCAGGTCAATCTGCTTATGTGATTTGGCGAAAAATAACCGGAAAGCAGGAATTTGACCCGAAGCATCTAACAATTGCGAATGTGCAACATCCGGGATTAAGAATTTTTTTGAAATTTCTATCTACAACCTTGTTTGCCCGGCATGATCATAATGCATCTAGGTTAAATCATGTCGCATTCTTGGCCCACGCTCTTAGGAGAATTGCCGATCCTCAACATGCACTTCTCCTACGAATGATAAAACATTTGACCGGATTGAACTCCAGGCCTATTAAATTGAAACTTTTAATTGGTGGCATTGTGACTTGCATTGCTGTTCATTTTGGTTTTGTAGACTCTGATGAGAGGCACCCTGATGCCTTGCTTACAACCGGCTTCCTCAAACATGCCAACTATATTACGGACCAAACCGGTCCTGTTCTTTGGCATGTTGGGAGAAGAACAATTGTTTTACCGTCCAGGAACCTCCCCCCACTTTCCCCTGATCTGCCTCACTATTTGTTATTCCCTCCTGCTGGTTTTGTGGTTGAGGAGGAATATGATCATTTAGCACAGGAAGATCATGAGGAAGAGGAAGACATCCATCCACCTCACGACCCTCCACTCTATCCGAGCATTCCTCCAATCCCCCATTCTTACACCCATTTCCAACGCGCAGTCATGAACCAATTTTCTCAAATGAACACCCGGTTAGATGATGTTTCTCAGCATATGGCTCAGTTAGAGCTTGACCAGCGTCGAGCTCTCGAGCCTATTTACGGCCAATTCTATCAAACCGGTGTATTTCCTCAAGGGTTTTCTGAACACCCTTCTTTGTTTGACCCCACTAGATGGGGCGGTCCTTCTGGTTCTGGAGGTGGTGGTTCGGGTCAGTAATCATTTATTTCATCTTGTGCCAAACACTGAGGACCGTGCTTGGACTGGCTTGGGGGGGGATAATCACTTCCCACTCACTCACTCATGCAACTGCATTTTTTTTGCATTTTTTTATCATTTTCAGCATATAGAGTTAGGTTTTATTTCTCGCATGCATACAAAAAAAAAATATGCTGTTGTATGAGTGAGTGAGTGGGAAGTGATTATCCCCCCCCCCCCCCCCCCCCCCCACCCCACCCCCGGCAATGGCGCCAAAATTTGATAGGTCGTTTATGTACTATCAAACAAATCCTAATATGCAATTAGTATAGCAGCAGTTAGGGTCGAATCCACAGAGAACAACGTAGTAAATAATTATTTTCTGGCTACCAATTGATTCTAAGTAACACACAAAATTGGAGAATATATGTCTAAACTAACTAAATGACTAGAGCACAAACAATTAAATTAGAAAGGTAAATCGATGATACTAAAATATCTAGCGATAAACTTCCCCACTAGCATGATATGATGACAAGGAGATCCTACTACCCTTACAACAATCATAACCGAGTTCAATAGAACGAATACACCATTAAGAATACTAATAACTCCTCTCGAAGACTATTAGCTTCACTACCATACTATCAAACCTATTTTCATGGAATCAAGTATAGTAATGACATTGAGCATAGTATTCTATAAGATCCAACAATCAAATCTATCTATTTTCATGAAGATTATCAAGCCCTTGGTTAAAAAGGCAATTCATTCAACTCTAACTTTCGGTAGCGATTGAGTGAATTGTTAACTACAATTTCCAAAATTTCTCTTGAAAATATATGAGTTAACTCGCATAAAAAACCAAGCATGAACAAGGATTATGCATAACAAAAAGAGAATAGCATTCAATAATTCATCATCAACATCATGGCTAGGGTTCCATCTAACCCTAGATTAAGAAACTACTCACACATATCAAATGCAACAAAATAAGAATTCATTAAAGGAAACATGATTAAAAATAATAACAAGGAAGGGATAAAGAAATAATACTTGAATTCGAATACCAAATGATGAATGAAAGTAAATGAAAGTTACATAGTTTCTTTCTCCCAAAGTGAAGAATTCCTTGTATCTAAAAAAAAGCAGAGCCAAATTAACTCCCCCCGTCTAATACATTCCTTAGTGATTAAAATAAGAAAACTGTGCAAAAAGCGGTTATTAAAGCAGGACCGGACCGCGTTTTTTGGAAGACCCGACCGGGTCCGTGTGTTGAACATTCAAGCAGGTGATTTTTGACAAACCCGGCCGGGTTTAAGCTAGACCCGACCGGGTCCTAGGCTTGGATGATTACGTTCCTACTTCTTGCTTGAAATCACCCGGGTATGAAAATACCCGCCCGGGTCCATCATCTTGTGCTTACTTTTCTTCATGAGAACGCGGCAAAAGTACAAACGAGACTCAACGGGACTAAAAGCATGTCCGAATGGACCCGTGAGCTCACAAAAGTGTCGTAATGCGGTCTCGAACTCTGCCAAATCTTGAAGAACGCATTCTAATGTTCAGGAGTGACCCGCTTCCAATACAAGAGTGGAGTAAAATGGCTTGAAATAATCAAAGACACATAAAACTCCAACCAAGCGTAAAATCACATGGAAAATGCGAAATCACACATCAAAATGCCATAAAATGCAAGGGAAAGGAGCATAAAAATATAGTATGAAATGCATACATCAGTAGCGCGATAACGCACACCTAGGACACTCTTCTAAGTTCTCGTTTTCATTCTGATACAACACACAATCATTCGGACACACATGAATCTTCTGGTACTCTAAGCCGAAAGGACACATGAGCTTTTTGGCATAATATGTCGACTTTGGAAGTTCGTTTCCCTCAGGAAGCATCTCACCTAACGCTTCTAATAACATTGTGAAACTAGCGTCACTCCAATTGAACTTTGACTTAATGTTGAAAATTATCAACACTGCTGTTAGTTTGGTGAACTTTGTACATCCAGGGTACAAAGGCTTTTGAGAAGCCTCTGTCAACAAATCAAAAACACGAGGACGTTTTCTTAACTCATCCTCGACTCCCTCCATCATCTCATCAATACGATCCACATCCTCATCGACATTCTCTTCATCTGTCTCATACCCATCAACATGATCTACTACATCCTCATTGAAATCCTCAACAACACTTTTCTCTTTGTAAACTCCCTCTTCACCATGCCAAACCCAAATATGATATTGAGGCCTAAACCCACGTCGAAGTATGTGCTCCCTAAGGATATCAATACTATCTACCTTTGATACATTGCCACAACTGACACATGGGCAATAAAAACCAACTCCCCCGTCCTAACTTGATGTTCAACCGCAATACTACAAAATTCTAATACGCCATCAATAAATTTCGACGATTCAATGCTCTCATACATCCAAGAACGATCTTTTGTCATCCTAATTAGTGTGATTAATTGATTCAAAACAAAATTAATACACAACTTTTAAACATATATAATTATTTCTAACAAACATATTTAACCCTAAAAATATATAATTTGAATAATTAACATTGTATAACCTTAGAAATATAACATTCAAAATATAAATAATAAAATTAAATCATTTAATATTAGAAATATAAGTATTCTAATTCTAATAATTAAAGACAAGTATAACAACAAACCACGTTTCTAATAAAATATGCAAATAATTAACAAACCACACAAACCACATTCACAAATAATTACTAAATATGCAAATAATTAATTAACAAACCACATTTTTAACTAAATTACTAAATTACAAGTGAAACAATAAAAATATAAACTTGCAAATTTACAAAACAAATAGAAATTACCTTGATTTCGTGGGTTATGTAATAATCTACAAAGAAAAAAAAAATTAGCACTAATTTTCAAATGTATTATATTGAACTTGCAAACCACATTAAAAAGAGAAATATAATAATACCCTATAATTTGATGTTTATGAAAATTCGAAGTTTGAAGTTTAATTTGATAATGAACAGGAACGGTTTTGAAGAAATGATGATGAACAAGAGCAGTACGAATTGAAGAAAATCGCTGTACTGTTTATGAAAGAGTAGTACGATAATGAACAAGAACGCGTTTGAAGTTAATGAACGAAGGAGAATGGAACGAAGGGTTTTTGCGTTTGAAGTCTGGAATGGAACGAAGGAGAGTGAAGGAATTACTGTTGTTCGTTTGTGCGTTTGAAGTTAATGAACGAAGGAGCGAGAATGGAACGAAGGTTTGTGCGTCTAGATGGAATGAAGGAATGAAGGAGAGAACAGAAGCTTAAGGGTTTCTAATGAAAATATAAACGTTAAAATTTTAGGCGCCATTTTAATATCGATTTAATTGCTCCGGTCACAGACATAACCGCAGCAGTTATGAATTATTCATGGACTATTTGCTGCGGGCACACATACAACCGCAGCAATTGTGTATGCAACAGAGTATTTACTGCAGTCGAAGACGAAAACCGCAGCAATTAATGGTTCTTTTTTTTTCTTATTCTTTTTCCTATTTATTGCTGCGTATATGAAAAAACCGTAGCAAATGATAAGCAGCAAATACGTTTTTTTCCACTAGTGCAAGCTAGATAATAGAATAAGAAAATCACTAACCTATTCTAATTCTTTAGTTACCGAAATATACAATACAAAACAATTCTGCGTGTTATTTATAGAAAATATGGCGAAAATATAGCCATGAGAAATCCATCGCCATCTTTTCAAATTCAAATTGAAAAAGTGGTGGCGACCATATGGCTTCCAAGCTACCGTCGCCTATATTTATTAAAATAAAAAAAATTACGGTCTACTTGGCGACTAAATGGCAACCATATTTTTAAATGTCGCCAATGAATTATTTAAAAAAAAAAAAGAATAGCGACCAGTACACCCGTCGCCATATGTAAAAAAAAATATATTGTCTTCATTGGCGACCATATAGCGACCAATGTCCTCTTCGCTAAGTATTTTTAAAAAATTTAAAAAAATAAAAGCTTTTAACGACGGATTGGCGACCACACATCCCGTCGCTAATTTGCTTTTCCATTTGGCGACGTAGCTTGCCCTCGCCTGTCCGTCGTCACTGGCGACAAACCAAACCCCTCGCTATTTTTCCATCGCTATTTCGATAGTTATTTGTAGTGAATATCAAATGCGAAAAAAGAACGATCAATGTGACGGCACTGAGAATGAAGATTGGAACATTTGCTTTCACTTGAACATCATATGAATGCGCAATAAATACAAACAATCAATTAAATGAAAAACGTACCAATGAATTGCAAGAGAGAATGTAGTAACTGTATGTGAAGCAAGTGGTGTAATTGATGCAATAAATACATACATGCCATTGTAGAGATGTAGAATGAGTCAATGCTAAGAGCTGCCCAAGCACTGTGAAAAAGAGACATCCACAGAGGTAGACGAGAAGAATGGAATGCTGAATAGTAAACACATTAATGACCTTGGATATTGAAGCAGCTGGGAGATTGTGTGTACATTCACAGGCGTAGCTAAGGAGATATGAGAAGCTGAACAGTAAACGTATGGGAAGCTGAACAATAAGTATTAATGACCTTGGGTATTGCATCAATTGGGAGATTGTGTTTAAGGATTTGAGCAACAACATTGGAATAGTCACTCTGCTTTAGAGTACATGCAATTAATGAGGATGATGAGTTAGGATAATAGAAGTAGACATGGTAGAGGCAGGAAGACATGGAGCTAACGTGGAAAGCAACCTGTATACGTGGCATCTCTGTAGGCAAAAACACTATTCACATCCCAATTGTGAATAGTGTTAAAGCACTGGCCATGTTTTTTAGTTTTATTATTATTATTATTATTATTATTATTATTATTATTATTGTTGTTATCATTCTCAAACAGATAATTGCGTAGAACCTACTTATTAACATCCTTGCATATATCATTTTTAAACAAAAGATGGTTTAATTTAGTACAACTATAGTAGAAGATTTATAATTATTAGCTTAATTAACTTTGTCTAGAATTAGGTGTCATAACTAATTAACTAGTACTTGAAGATAATTAAAATGCAGAATTTGGTTTATGAATATTATTTTTATTAATTTTAAATGACGATTACACCGTATATTTATACATGAAGATGAAAAACTAGTATGGTAGAATATAATTACAATAAAATAATTTAGGAAATATTCTTATTTCCTAGACACCCCCTTCAGTTAGGTCATATGGCTCACCAAGAACTAACTTGTGAGCCATACGACTAAGCTTGTTAGGATCGAGATTCTACTTTTGATTGATGAGCGGGTAGAATCAACATCGGTAGAAACTTATACAAATATGCATTAATGTGCTCTAGATAATTGATTATCAATTATATTTGTTATTTTTTAAAAAAGTTTAGGGTGTAAATCATAATTTATTTGACTTCATCTATTTAGTTATGAAACATAATACTTTTAATAATCATTTAAATTGCAAATAAAGAGAAACTTGAATTATATAGTCATACTGTTATAATAATTATACATATATTTATATTAAGTGAAATCTTGATTGTAAGATAAATTTATTTACGATTGGGACTACCATTGTAGGATCGGATCGTTAAATCGTAGGATCGTGGAATCCAGTTATGATTCTAACTCTAAAATTCTTGAGATAAGTAGGATCGTATGATCTTACCAAAGTTAAGATCCTACCTACAATCTAGATCGGTCGCCTATTTCTAGATCGTATGATCATAGAATCGTAGATTAAAATAGGAATTCTAATAACCATGCTGACAGTACACAAAAATCATGGGTGTTTGTGCTTGATTAATTTCTTCATAACTAATGATGTCACAATTTTTTTCTTAAGGTCCCTTGGGATACTATCTATACTTAATTATCTCTCTCTCCTCGGTGTCCACTTAGTGTTACCATATGTTCCTTGCTATTTATCACAGATTTGTATTTACCCATCCAATCCATCCCTAAGATAACGTCTAAAACATCAATTCCTAAAGCAAACAAATCATTTAAAGTTTTTGTTGAATAACATATTACAATGAAAGGTCTCTCCAGAAGGAATAGCAATTGAGAAAGATGTTTTCTCGGGATTTTTCAATCCTAAGTCTTTAATTTTAAACATAGAAATGAAAAAATACGATGCACAAGAATCAAACAGAACTTTAACAGGCTTTGAATTGATGGTAAACGTACATGTGACCACATTAAACATTCGAGATGCTTCTCGCGGTAGCATTTCCTTAACTACCCCTTTGTCCAAAAAATTTTCATTCCTAGCATTCCCTTATTGTTGTGGAGTCCAAGAATAATTTCTCTAGAACCTAGAGTTTGAGTCACTCACGGAGTTTCCACCATGTCCACCACCGTAATGACTAGCATTCCTATTTTCATTGCCATTCCGGCCATTATTGACAAAGCAGTTTTGTTGAATACTTCTCCGATTCCCCACATGGAATTCTTGTTCTCCTAATTGAGCATAACACTCATACATCCTATGCCCCGGCTTACCATAATGTGAACAATCTACTAATGCTCTCCGACAATGTCTTCTTGGATCATTTTTCTGACAACTCCTACAGTTATAGATTCTTCCCTTCCCATTGTGGTCATATAGTGGTTTCTTTGTCCTGGCGTCAAATGTCTAACCTCCCTAATTTTACTATATTGCCCTTGATTATACATCCTTCCCTGATAACCCCCAAAGGCTTTGGGCTTCTTAAAGTGGTTATGTGGATTGATACCCCTATTCGACGAATTCTAGAACATAGGTTCTTTCCTCTTATTAGTTATTTAATTACCTTTATAACACTAGATTAGAAATCTCGCTATAATACCAGTTGTACCGTCACGTAGAAACTCAGTTCGATAAAAGAATTATATTTTTAAATAAAATAAGAAATCAAGTTAATCAAGGATGTAGTATTGGAACAGTAAAATAAATTTTATTTGAAAGAAGACTTGGCGGATCGAGTCATACTATTGTTATTAAGGTTTTATTAAAGTTTAAGGTGTAGCAGCGGAAATTAAAGTAAAATAGTTCAAAGCATTAATTATAAGAAAAGAAATACAACTCGAGAGCATTGACGCCTCTTAATTAAAACATAAATGTCTGAGTAAATGAAAGAAAGTTTAAATTCTGGTTCTTCCATACTTAATTAAATTTATTCTTCGCAAGTGAAACCTCACTCCCCAACCTGTACCTTCACCAGTTGCTAGTTGTTAACCACAAGAGGAACAATATCATCGCAGGATCGTTAAGATCAAAGGTACACGTCAGCAAAATACTACACAAAATAAATCATAACGTTAATGTAATAACATTTCATATAAACCTGATCCATCGTAGTTATTTTAGCTACTTCTGGTTAATGTCGACTTCATCGTTTATAAATAATTCACTATAAATAAAATAGTCAGCCATACTGCTGTAACCACCCAGCCATACTATCGGAACAAACTTGCCATACTGCGGAAACAACCAAATCTCCAAGTGTAAGAACAATACATTAGGGGGAGCTAATGCCTAAGCAAGTCTCTACCATAGGCAACACACCATACTTCGGTGCTTATGGTTAAGTATGCATACCCTCGCGGTGGCTCATAATGCCCCCATATACAGCGATTAAAAACAATCCACCAATTGACGTCATACTACGTCCACTTTTTATGTTAGTGAGGGCATACTACCTCTATTTATCAAATTATTAAAATCATACTTCTTGATTTAGGAAAACATACTATCATTTTTATACTACATCCATTTTTCCTCATAAACAATCAACGTGATATAATATTTTACTGCGTGTACATACCTTTAGAAGACAAAAGCAACTTTAAACGTACTTATCAACTTTCCGTCACCAATAGATATCTTACATAATTTGATCGTACATACTTAAATAAGCACACATTCATGCTATCTTAAATCACAAACCATCACACACACAAGTCGTCCCAAGACATTCTATAACAATCACAATGTCATCAAATTCAGTTCACACAATCACATTATTAACTAAAAAATTCAGATTTAAGAATCAGTCCAAAACAACAGGTTATGACTATTAAACCGAAATTCCGACTTTATCGTTGAGTTTAGAAGATATCAAAACCCTGAATTCCAAATTTCATGACATTCAAAGTACCCTAGGTACTTTTAACCTATTTTAAGGTCAAAAGAGTAAAAAAAAAAAAAAAAAAAAAACCCCTTTTTTGGACAAATTTTCAAACCTTACGGGATTTTACCAATTTATTTAGAAAAACTTACAATATTAATATTATTTTTATCCATTCCAAATTTTTTATAAATATCAAAATTAGAAACTTTTTTAATTTTAATTATTTCATTTTTATCATTATATCATCACAATAAAATTTAAACCAAAACTACACACTTTCACAACACAATCTATAAAATTTTAGCGCATATATCACATCCAAAAATTTCTCTTTTCTTGATATGAAAAATGGATGAACAAAATTCTATGCTTATATCGTAATATACACACATCATTGAATTTCCTAACCATTACTACAAAAATCAATTATATAAGCATGCTCAAAACTTCTACAATCTAATACCCATTAAAAATTTATACATCACATAAACATTATAAAACTATAACATACTTTATAATATACTTCATCAGTTCCATATTACTTGCACCAAACTAACTTTAGCACTATTCATCATTTCTATAATAATTTACATATTTCGGCTATTATACGAGAAAAAAACGTAGTCATGTGGGATCTTGTTTGATTCGTCTGTTCGCATATTTTCATAATATAAAATATTTATAATTTTTATTTATCTACAACTCTAGACATACACGATTCGACAAACGCATTGGATTGTGCAAAAATGTGTTTGGTGTACGTATTTTGGAATGAAGGAAGTATTAAACAAAATTTACAGATTTTATCAATGTTATAATTTGATAATTTAAACATAGAAATCATGCCTTTTACGAAAATAAACATAGTTTAAGACCATGAACATTGTAGAGGATTTACCTTCCTCTTAGCATTCTCTTTCCTCATTTAAGCTATCCTCTTGAATGTGTAGAGAAAATAACAATCCTGTTGACCAAGAGGATTGGTCTTAATCCTCTCTATGAAGAGGATAGAGATGGAAGGAAGAAGATAGAATAAAATGAATAAAAATAATCAATCACACATTGGAATGAAGAAAAAGGAGGAAAAAAGAAGGAAAAAAGGATTTGGGTCACAATGATTGGTACACTTGGCACAATATGATTATAACTTTATTTTTTTTACAACAATATTATTTAAAACGATCATAAAAAAAGGTAAAGTAAAATTCTAAAATAATTTCACCAATGGTTCTATTTTTTTATCTATAAAATGAACCTAAATTTGTCTATATTTCACACACTTTAATTTTTCGGTCTTTTCTCTCTCTTCTATACTTAGCACCATTTTCAAAAATTACCCATCTAAACTCATTTTCTTATTAATTTCATTCACATTATCATATCCTTAATTATGAATCCAAATAATCCAAATTATGAAAGAAATTTCATCATTCCATACTACCCATACCTTCAAAATAACTCAAATATACATCCCTTTTTGATCCAAATATCATCAATAATCATCAATTTCAAGCTGCTTTACAATGGTTTTGGTTCTCAACCTAGACCAATGAATCTAACTTATCCAAGCTATATATCGTTTCAACAATCTTTTGAAATAATACAATATTTCCCATATCCAAACATATTACTCAACAAATGGAGCATTCACGGGCGGTGAAGGTAGTTACAATGCTACTCCAACTTTGGAATTAAGTGCAACAAGACATCTTGATGATATAATGGAGGTTGATATTGAAACGATTCCACGAGAACTCTTTGTCGCAGCCAAAGAGAAAACCAGACAAAAGGCGCCTTTGAGCGTTGCTGAGGATAATGCAATTATTTCGGGCTACATCAATGCTGGAGGAGATGTAGTACGAAACACAAACACAAGAAAAGTCAACTTATGGATGGAAATCTTTAAACATTATGAGATTGTTCGGACTGAGAATCCTGGGGAAATTTGTGAACAGACCTCAAAGTCCATGCAACAATGTTGGGATCATATGAACGGTAAAGTTTCGAAATGGGTGGAGGTTTACAGTTATGAATTACGCTACAAAAAGAGTGGAGAATCAGATGCAGATATGGAGGAACGTGCCTTTTAGGTTTAACAAAAATCGAATAACGGTAAACCATTTTAATTGATGCATTGTATCAATATTATGAGAAAATTTGATAAATGGAGCCCTGAAATAATGCAAGTACCTTCCGAAAGCTGAGGTAGCAATAAAAGATCAGGCCCGGATACACCAATTGAGGAAGCGGTTACTCCAACTAGACCTGACGGATTAAAGAAGAAAAAGCGCAAAGGAAAGGAAGCAGCTACCTCTTCAATGTCATTAGTGAAGCTCGCTTCTTTCAGTTCATCATTTGAAGAAAATGCTTCCCAGAGAAATGAATTGGGAGGGGGGGGGGGGGGGGGGGGGGGGGGGGGGGGGGGGGTGAATGTACGCTAATTCTGATAAGGGAATGAGGTGAAGAAGGAAAAAAGCAAAATGAGGAGGCGATGAAGTTTAGGATGTTAAGTATGTTGATGGCTAAACCTGTCCTTGATGAAGTTGAAGCGGAAATGTACCGGAAGCTCGGGGACGAATTCAATAATAAGTTTAATCTTTGATTAATGATTTGAAAATTAATATGTATGTTGATGGCTAAACCCATCTTTCTCGTTATTTTTATTTAGTTAAGAGTGCTTTTTCAATTTTATTAACGTCATTGTAATTTGTCTTTACTAAGTAAGTTATTTTATATTTTTAGTAATTGTAACATCTGCTTTTGATATTATTGTCCCTTTATCAGTTCATGCATTGTAATATCTTCTATAAGTATTAAAGTATTTCACCAGGGACTTGTCAATTCATATCATGACTTGTCACTTCACATCAGTTCATGCATTGTAATATCTCCTATCAATATTAAAGTATTTCACCAGGGACTTATCAATTCATATCAGAACTTGTCACTTCATATCAGTTCATGCTTTGAAACATCTCCTATCAATATTAAAGTATTTTATCAGGGACTTGTCAATTCGTATTAGTTCATGCATTGAAACATCTCCTATAAATATGTATACTTCCATTCACATATCATCTTTATCACAATCTTACATATCCTCCCAAAATGAATATCGGGACGAATCTTGATTCTAATTCTTCTAGTTCAAGTAAGGATGAAATCTATGACTATATACTGATGGATTTTGTCGAAGAGAGTCGTGTGATACAAGCGGTAGAGGATGTAGTAAGATACATTATTAACTCCACCATCGAAGGAGCTGGAAATGAGGGTTCACGTCCAAGAAAGAAGAGAACTTATATTTCTAGAGATCAAGAATTAGCAAACGATCGTTTCATAGCTAACAACTTCAGCAACCAACAACTATATGACATACATTAGTTTCGTCATAGGTTTCGCATGCGAAAACATGTATTCATTCGCATGGTGGATATCCTTAGTTTACATTATCGTTTTTTCCAACAAAATCTGGATGCATGTATGCAGCAAGGTGCTACTGCTCTTCATAAATGCACTGCAGCTATAAGGATGTTAGCATATGGATGTGTAGCTAATCAAATTGACGAGTTTCTAAAACATGGTGCTACAACATCGAAGGAGTGTCTTACACACTTTGTTGATGGTATAATTGCGGAATTTTTGGCAAAATACCTTCAAAAGCCAAATACTGAAGATCTCTAATGTCTTCTTAGAGAAGGGGAAGATAGAGAGTTTCCAGGTATGATAGGGATCATTGATTGCATGCATTGGGTATGGAAAAAAAATGTCCCATTGGTTGAAAATGGATGTATCAAGGAAGAATTAGAACAACGATTGTAATCTTAGAAGTCATTGCTTCTAGAGATTTATGGATCTGGCATGCTTTTTTTAGAACACGAGAATCTTTCAACGACATAACTGTACTCCAGCATTTGCCGGTTTTGACGACTTTCTCAACGGTCGAGCTTCACAAGTGCAATTCGACGTAAATGGAAATACCTACAACAAAGGGTACTATCTTACGGATGGGATTTATCCAAAATGGGTATCCTTTATTGATGCCATAACCGCGCCCCAAACCTATAAACAAAGGTTATTCACTCAACGCCAAGAAATTGCATGAAAGGATGTTGAACGTGCGTTTGGTGTACTACAAGCTCGATTTGCAATAATTCGAAAACCTGCTTTATCGTGGAGTGTGCCAATGCTGTGGAAAATCATGATGATATGTATCATTATCCACAATAGGATTGTGGAAGACGAGTGCGATAATTATATTAATTATAAAGATCCATAAGAGTTCGCCCAAGAACAACCTAAAAATGTAGCAGCTTCATCAAGCTTAAATGGTAGAACATTTCTACCACACCCGAACTATATGATGATTATAATTTTACAACACTCTTAGCTACAAGATAAGTGATTCGTGATAGAAATATATGTATGTCTTTGAAGAGTGATTTGGTAGAGCATCTGTGGGAAAAGTTCGAATCTCCTATGCAGACTAATTGTCGAATGGAATAACATAGCAGTATTTATTTTTTTAAATTCTATGTTTTCCGTATTTTAATAATGTATGTACTTTGTTTCTTTAAGTTTCATAAATCGTGAATTACATTATAAAAATCTTAAACTATGTATATTTTTTGTGGGTTGCAACACTAATAATCCTGAAGACTCAACTCTCTTAAATGATGATATTCAAAACACATATTGATTAAACAAATAAATTAAGTAATTACATTTAGTTGTTTAAGTCGCTCTAAAATCATATTAGATATAAAGTTAATAATTGATATATATGTGTAAGTCCGAATTGTTGGAATATGCTTAAATAACTTAAGCTTATCTTAAGGTTGAATTTATAAGTCTTGAAATTAGTTTCAATGTCTTGAAGGTGATTATGTTTATAATAAGGTTAGTTTCATAATTATCTTTGAAATATTTTATTAGGTCAAGGTTTATTAAAATTAACTTTGAAATATTTTAATAGGTCAAGGTTTATTAAAATTAACTTTGAAATATTTTAAAATTAAATTAAGTTTGTTTATTCGATTGTTATTAACGTTTGAATATTTTATTTGAATATAAAATATGTGCTTAAAATAGTTGGATGATTCTGATAAGGGAATGAGGTGAAGAAGGAAAAAAGCAAAATGAGGAGGCGATGAAGTTTAGGATGTTAAGTATGTTGATGGCTAAACCTGTCCTTGATGAAGTTGAAGCGGAAATGTACCGGAAGCTCGGGGACGAATTCAATAATAAGTTTAATCTTTGATTAATGATTTGAAAATTAATATGTATGTTGATGGCTAAACCCATCTTTCTCGTTATTTTTATTTAGTTAAGAGTGCTTTTTCAATTTTATTAACGTCATTGTAATTTGTCTTTACTAAGTAAGTTATTTTATATTTTTAGTAATTGTAACATCTGCTTTTGATATTATTGTCCCTTTATCAGTTCATGCATTGTAATATCTTCTATAAGTATTAAAGTATTTCACCAGGGACTTGTCAATTCATATCATGACTTGTCACTTCACATCAGTTCATGCATTGTAATATCTCCTATCAATATTAAAGTATTTCACCAGGGACTTATCAATTCATATCAGAACTTGTCACTTCATATCAGTTCATGCTTTGAAACATCTCCTATCAATATTAAAGTATTTTATCAGGGACTTGTCAATTCGTATTAGTTCATGCATTGAAACATCTCCTATAAATATGTATACTTCCATTCACATATCATCTTTATCACAATCTTACATATCCTCCCAAAATGAATATCGGGACGAATCTTGATTCTAATTCTTCTAGTTCAAGTAAGGATGAAATCTATGACTATATACTGATGGATTTTGTCGAAGAGAGTCGTGTGATACAAGCGGTAGAGGATGTAGTAAGATACATTATTAACTCCACCATCGAAGGAGCTGGAAATGAGGGTTCACGTCCAAGAAAGAAGAGAACTTATATTTCTAGAGATCAAGAATTAGCAAACGATCGTTTCATAGCTAACAACTTCAGCAACCAACAACTATATGACATACATTAGTTTCGTCATAGGTTTCGCATGCGAAAACATGTATTCATTCGCATGGTGGATATCCTTAGTTTACATTATCGTTTTTTCCAACAAAATCTGGATGCATGTATGCAGCAAGGTGCTACTGCTCTTCATAAATGCACTGCAGCTATAAGGATGTTAGCATATGGATGTGTAGCTAATCAAATTGACGAGTTTCTAAAACATGGTGCTACAACATCGAAGGAGTGTCTTACACACTTTGTTGATGGTATAATTGCGGAATTTTTGGCAAAATACCTTCAAAAGCCAAATACTGAAGATCTCTAATGTCTTCTTAGAGAAGGGGAAGATAGAGAGTTTCCAGGTATGATAGGGATCATTGATTGCATGCATTGGGTATGGAAAAAAAATGTCCCATTGGTTGAAAATGGATGTATCAAGGAAGAATTAGAACAACGATTGTAATCTTAGAAGTCATTGCTTCTAGAGATTTATGGATCTGGCATGCTTTTTTTAGAACACGAGAATCTTTCAACGACATAACTGTACTCCAGCATTTGCCGGTTTTGACGACTTTCTCAACGGTCGAGCTTCACAAGTGCAATTCGACGTAAATGGAAATACCTACAACAAAGGGTACTATCTTACGGATGGGATTTATCCAAAATGGGTATCCTTTATTGATGCCATAACCGCGCCCCAAACCTATAAACAAAGGTTATTCACTCAACGCCAAGAAATTGCATGAAAGGATGTTGAACGTGCGTTTGGTGTACTACAAGCTCGATTTGCAATAATTCGAAAACCTGCTTTATCGTGGAGTGTGCCAATGCTGTGGAAAATCATGATGATATGTATCATTATCCACAATAGGATTGTGGAAGACGAGTGCGATAATTATATTAATTATAAAGATCCATAAGAGTTCGCCCAAGAACAACCTAAAAATGTAGCAGCTTCATCAAGCTTAAATGGTAGAACATTTCTACCACACCCGAACTATATGATGATTATAATTTTACAACACTCTTAGCTACAAGATAAGTGATTCGTGATAGAAATATATGTATGTCTTTGAAGAGTGATTTGGTAGAGCATCTGTGGGAAAAGTTCGAATCTCCTATGCAGACTAATTGTCGAATGGAATAACATAGCAGTATTTATTTTTTTAAATTCTATGTTTTCCGTATTTTAATAATGTATGTACTTTGTTTCTTTAAGTTTCATAAATCGTGAATTACATTATAAAAATCTTAAACTATGTATATTTTTTGTGGGTTGCAACACTAATAATCCTGAAGACTCAACTCTCTTAAATGATGATATTCAAAACACATATTGATTAAACAAATAAATTAAGTAATTACATTTAGTTGTTTAAGTCGCTCTAAAATCATATTAGATATAAAGTTAATAATTGATATATATGTGTAAGTCCGAATTGTTGGAATATGCTTAAATAACTTAAGCTTATCTTAAGGTTGAATTTATAAGTCTTGAAATTAGTTTCAATGTCTTGAAGGTGATTATGTTTATAATAAGGTTAGTTTCATAATTATCTTTGAAATATTTTATTAGGTCAAGGTTTATTAAAATTAACTTTGAAATATTTTAATAGGTCAAGGTTTATTAAAATTAACTTTGAAATATTTTAAAATTAAATTAAGTTTGTTTATTCGATTGTTATTAACGTTTGAATATTTTATTTGAATATAAAATATGTGCTTAAAATAGTTGGATGATTAAATATCCATAGTACAAGCTAAACACGTTTTGTTATTATTAGTACACGTTAATATTTGAATTTAAAATGTGTTGTTAAGCTAATTAAAGAGTTTCCTATAAATAAAGAGATATTTTTAAATTGATACTAAAAATAGGAAATGACAATTTAAATTAATGCTTAAAATAGGAATAATTTTGAATATTATTCTACACGTTGATTTATCTGGTTTTTGTTGAGTTTTCATTATCTTATATGAGTTCTAACGTGGCGGCACAATATTGGTTGTTAAAAACAAATTACAGCACACAAGGACGAAATTAGATGAGCTGTCAGTGCAATGTTATTTTGATTTAAAGCTCAAGGTCTTGAAGACTGGCACAGGATATCCAGATCAACGACATTAACGGATGAAGCTTTCTTGCTCTTCAAGGATATTTTGAGGCGTGACATACATAAATACAAAGCTTTGTTCAAGGATTAAGATTGCACCTCTTCTTACAATTTTCTCTCTTGGCTTAAGATCTAGTATTCTCTAAGTATTCAAAAGAGTTGTAATTTTTAGTTCATTTAGCTCTTACAATTTGTAATAGGCTTAAGTGTTAAAAAGAGTTAGATTATTTTATAGTTTGATACGCCTAACTTAGAATACTTTTCAAAGTGTTCAACTTGTAATCTCTATTATGAGATTGGGATTTGCTTTTATTAAAGGGACTTGTAAGACGTTTCTTCAAGGGGAAGAACGTGGTGAGAGAAGATAGTGAGATCTTCTAGTTTGTCTTAAAGTCTATTAATAAAAGGCGTTGAAATCCTAGGGGTTGAAAGAGAACCCATAGGCGGGGAGTAGGTTGTTTAGAACCGAACCTCGTTAACATACATTTTGTTATTCTTTAAGTTTATTTTCTGCACACACGTTATAGTTTTGCAAGTCGACCTAAAACTATCTCAGAAAACATTTTTGAAAGGTCACTCAATCTCTTGAGATATTCTTCCAGACAAAATTTTAAACGCCCATACTCTCTATCCCCCCTCTAGTGAGTATTCGACCTCCTATCAACTTTCAAATCCCTAATTAATTAATTATACAAAAATTGGTAAACAATATATATCATTCAGTATTTAAACAAATTAAAATTATTAAATTTGATGATAGGAAAAAGAATGTGTGGTAGGGTATATGTGAGTAGGACAAAGAACATAAAACGAGGATGAAATAGTATACCCTTGGATGTTAGACAAATGGACAAATTAAAGGAATAGAATGAGGAAGATGATGAAAATAGTGAAAAATGATGCGGAGGAAAGAGAAAATAGTGTGTCAAACATGGAAAAAAAGATGGAATTGTAAAGAGGATATATTTGTCCTTTTCAACGTTCACGGTTTAAAGAGTATTCTTACAACTCAATTAGAAAAAATGGAAGAAACACCAAATGTGGAGGAGGGGTAGTAGGCATGTAAGGCTAGGGCAAGGAGGAAGAAGAGTTTTTTTGTTCTTGCTTTGATAGAAGGGAATGACATAAGTTTGTGAAATTAGCATAATTAGTATATAGGAAGTAATCTTTTCAAATTACTCTCAAATGGAGTTACAAAACTCCCCTAAACACTCCTATTGTCGGACGACCCTATTCATCTTCCCTTAATTTTATTTTAATTTTTTTAGTTAAAAGATAAGTTTGACTAGGTTAGGTTAAATATTGGATTGAAAATGGGTTGAAATTGCATATATTAGCCCACTTTTAAGAAAGAGGTGCAACCTTTTAAATAAAAAGTAAATTCTTCTAAAATAAATAATATTTGTAAAATATTTATACAAAAAATATAGGGATGTTACAGTTATCATTTAATTCACATTCTTCATTATCTATGAGGACTTCTTCTTTCGGAGCTTTTAAAGCCAAATTCTTTATTGGCAAAGAAAATTCTCCATCATTATTGTTTAGCGTGTGCTCATGTATTATTAGCTTTCCATCCAAAGCATGTAGTGGCAATCTTGTGAGATTCTGAGCTTTCTTTATTGTTATAGCTAGCTTTAGGACCCCTATTTGGCTTTTAGTAAGTTACTTATGAACTTTCGAACCTTTTCTTTATTTGTATACTCTTTCTCAGAGTCAAGGTTACTAGCGATTTGTGTAAATCTTATCAACATATCCTTGCTACTCTTATCAGGAGCCATTTTGAATTATTCATAGTGTTGATGATTAATACTAATCTTCATATTCTTGACTTGGCTTGTTCCTTCATAGGTAGCTACGAACTTATCCCAAATTGCCTTTGCACTTTTGCAACATTTGATTCCGTTAAATGCATCCGAGCTAATGGTGCAATATAACAAGTTCATAGCACAATAATTCTTAACAACCAACTTTTAATCATTTTGTGAGAATTCCCTTTCATTTCTTAGAACTTCCATGTCTCTTTGACTAGTCTTTATAGGTATCTTGAGACCAGTTTTAATAATTTACCAAACCTCGATATCTTGGTCTTTCATGCACACCTGCAATATAGCACACCATCAAGAAAACGTTTCTCTATTGAAAATTGAAGGATGGTTGGTGGATCTTATTCCGTGAGTAAATTCTCCATTATTAGGATTCATTATGATATTGAATATAGAATCCTACGTAACTATACTCTAGGAGGATTTGAATATAGAATAGCTGATTTCGAATAATGAGTTTTAGGAGTCTTAGTTCGATTCTTCAGCTATTTTGAGTAGTCCCTTAATATTATTTTGAGGTTTTCTTTGTCTCAAAATAATTAATAGACTAGTCAATGCGAAAAATAAAGATATAAATAAAATTGGACAAAATAAAGTATGCAAGGAGTTTAATCCAAGATCTATGTCTCCACAATTGGGTTTCTTTCAAACCCTTGGGATTTGTAAACTCAATTATTTTTATTACTCTTAGGCTTTGCTATATCTTACACACAAGCTAGAAGAAGTTTCCTCATCGTCTATGCTAAAGACCTTAGCAATAGCATGCCACTACAACCTAGGCACTCACTAAGTAATTATAAAGAATAACTCCAATAAACACTTACATTATTATTATTACCTTTATAGTACTTAATAAAGTATAAACGAGGCAAACTCTAATCACTAATCTCTCAAGCTTAGCACTTATATAAATTTATTATCTAGCTTTTACGATTTACCTAACTCAAAGATAAAATATAAAATCTAACTTAAGAAGACTAAATCTAAAAACTTACGAATATATTTCTTTTTAAGACATATAAGTATGAATTTTTTTATGTATTGAGGTAAGTTTTTTATTATCTAGCACGTTTGAATTTTCCGGAGTATTTTTAACTGTAGTTGATTCAAATTTGATATTCAATTTCAACACATAGCATACTTATTCCAAGATCTAGCAACCAATTTTTCAAATTCCAATACAACAAAATATATCTTCCAAAAAGTGTTGGTTTGTTTAAATAAAATAGGTTAAATTGGAATAATCAAACATTAAGACATCTTATCTCATAGACTTTAATTTGTATACTTAATACTAATATTTTTAATAAAATATAATTTGATAACATATGAAATCCATCCTAACAATATATATAAACTAATATCTAACAATATATTGACGCTTATACGAATCTACCAATACTATTCGAATCAAGCAACACGATGCATGGAGTCCTATCAATCAAAATATGTGTTTCATCATCAAGCTTCCTAACAAGATTGATGGATGAGCAAAAAAAGCCAATGAAAGGCAAGACTACTAATTAGAAGAAGAGATTTAAATTTTGGCTATAAGTTGTATATTAGTACACAACAACATTGCTAAAGCCTTAATCAAACAATATGATGTCGTCTACATGATCAACAACAAATCAACGCGATAAATTATCGCATACAAAAAATTACAAGAAAAAGATTGTACACCAATATATATGTAACAGACCCTTTTTCTTAATCTTAAATATTTTGACAAATTCAATAATCGTTTCGTTTTATTATTTTCTCTTTAATGCCGTTCCGAATTTTATTCCAATCGTTCTTAAGTTCTCGATTTTCTTTTATGTATAACTTATTTCTCTTAAAATAAATTACCTAAATATTAAATCTAGTTAAATTACCAACAATAACTTAATCTTTTTATTTCCTATATTAAATTATGATTAAAAATAAAAAATATATAATAATAATAATAAAATAAAATAAAAAAAAGAAAAAAAAATCTCTTGGAGTGGCGTCAAGGTGGGCTAGGTGCCCAAAAAATTTAATCTAGTCTTATCCTAAGATAAAACCAAGAAGAAAAATCTTGGATTAATTTTAATTTCTTGCCCATGAAGGAAAAAGATTAAAATAATAATAAAAAAAATTTAGCCTATAAAAGCATACAGTGGGTTAAAAAAAAGGGGAAGGAAAAATCAGAAAATTAATCCACAAATATAAGCTAATTCCCAAAAAATATTCTAAAAACCCTAGAAAAATTCCTAAAAATCCTCAAAAATTTCCTAATAATAATATTTAGTTTTAATTATAGAAATTCAAGAGGAGGAAGCTAATTTTGTGGCTAGAAATTCTACAACAAAGGAAATTGATTAATAGTGAAATTATTAAAGGTATAAATTCTTACATATATTTATTTACATAAAATTATGCCCATAAATTTTATATGTGTTTATAATATATAAATTTAATTTTCTGCAAATTTTGGTGAATTTATTCGTTGTAATTTATTTTATGTGATTCATTCATTTTAATTTCCAAAAACCGCATAATTCGAAATAATTTTAATTAAAATAGTAAATATTAATATTTTTAAACAAAAACTTTTCTGTACATATATATATATGAAATATAAATTGTGTACTAATTTCGTGAATTATAGTTAAGTATAAATATTATTATTAATTTTTGCTAAAAAAACGCATAAAATAATATAATTGGGTTAAAAATATATAATTCTGGAAAACAATAATTTATTTTATTAAACTGCATTTTCTTTTCATTTAAATTATTTTTTTGAAATTTTGTGATATTTAAATTTTAAAGTAATAAATTAATAATCTAAATTGTTATAATAGGCGAAAAGAAAGAAAAGTGAAAATAATAATTAAAATTATTTTATTTTGGTAAATAAGATTATACACCAACTCATTTAATAATAAGTTAATTTTTAAAAATATTTCGTGTAGGTTTTAATCTTAATGAAATAAATTATTCATGTACTAAATCTAAAACTAAGGTATTAAGAAATTAATAAAGTTTAATTGAAAATTTATCTATAAACAAATACTAAAGACACATTTTAGTTTTGATTTAGTTTATAATAAATGATTATTTATATGTAAGATGATATAAATTTATTTCTATTATATGTTATTGTAATTTTGTATTTATATGAAAATAGTAACATGATAATAAAAAGGCTTGATAGTAAGGAAATGTCGAACCATGCTTCCGGCATGTAAAAAACGTGGGACGTGTTTTTCGGCACATAAAATACGGCGAACACAGTAAGATTATTTAACCTGACCTGTGGCTTGAGCAACATTGTACTGGAGGAGTGACGACTCTCACTAAGGTAGGGGTTTTGGTTTACCTCACACTAACAGCCCTTACATATATCAAACAAAGATCATATGTGTTGCATTCATTAAATAAGTAATCGGATTCCATGCCCTAACACTCAAGCAGAAGTGTTAGTAAATCACGCCCTGGTACTCAAGCAGAAGGACCAGAAGTTTAATATATTTAAATAAATCTAATATAAAAAAAATGAATTTCCTATAATACATAAGATACCTTGCATATTATTTATTGTGATGCACTTATTTTTTCCTATTACTTATTGCCGTGCATATACTATCCATACTTGTATAACTGCGGTAAGTTTTTATATTCGGCTTATTAGCTGACCGATTTCCATCGGCTGTTCCCGTATAACGGGAGCAGATGCTACAGGTGACTTGAAACTATTGAATTATCTATGTGATGTTAGGATATAGTATATATGTAATTTATATTATGGGTATGTAAAAATGATAGTTACGTATTAAAGAAAGATGTAATATGTAAAATTTTATTTTAATTATTTAAGTTTTAGTTATTTATTTTTAAATACTATTTTATTTTGTTTTTTTTTTTCGCAATAATCACAGTTCGATAGTCTTCCGCTTAGCTACTTACTATTATATTATATTAAACCTATGTTTAGAAAAGGATTGTCCGTTATACTTGGTATTAGAGCCAACGTTATTTGAATGGTCGGATCTTCTTATCCGATACTAGGAAACTCCGTGATAAATTACATTTTTGAAAAAAAAATCAGAATTTTTATTGAAATTTTTTTTATGTAAAAATGATGTGCTTATGTGTTTTATGTGCTTAAAAAAATTGTGATTTGCGATTAAAATATAGCTAACGCAACACTTCCCTACATTATTAAAGGATTCCAAGAGGTGGTGGTAGAGGGTGTATCGCAAGAGGTGAACCTTTGGAAATGAAGAACGACTTTTCTGATGATATGACGTAAAATGCAAGAGTTCAGGCTCTGGAAAATAAATTAATAATGATGTAAAGGAATAATGAGAGGCTGTTGAACTTAATGGAGAAGCAGATGAGTCGTTCCCCTGAAGATGATGAAGGAAAATTCTATAAGATATTGTCTAGTCATCAACCTCCAAAATATGACGGAGAACCTGATCCAGTTCGCTTTGAGGATTGGATTGCAGAAATGGAGAACTATTGGAGGCCATAAACTTCCCGTCAAAGATAAAAGTGAAATTAGCCGCGTTTTACTTAACAGGCACTGCTGAATTATGGTGGAGGACTGTAAAACAAACTGTCGTAGATTCTACTTGGGAACAATTTATAAAGAAGTTTCGTGATCAATTTTACCCACCCTCACTTCAGAGAAAGAAAGAGAATGAATTCTTGTTTTGAGGCAGGGAACTATGTCAGTGATCGAATATGCACGTAAGTTAAGAGAGCTGGCTAGATTCGCTACCGAAATAGTAATCTCTGATCGAGGCAAGGCGATTAGATTTTTCGAGGGTCTGAACCTCAGGGTTCCAAAAAGGCACTCCTAGATACCAAGATTTTGATCATTTCTACAATCAAGCCTTGGAGTACGAGCGTATTTTGGAAAAAGAAGACGGGTTTAATAAAAGAAAGAATGAATCTAGTGGGGGCGATGGATACAAGAAGGCCAAGGGTGAGGGAAAGCAGCCGTTTCAGACTGTAGCAAGGCCGACACGGTGGAAATGTAGGTTATGTGGAAAAGATCATCGAGGCCGAAATTGTAATAAGAAGATTGTATGTTACAAGTGTCACAAGGAGGGACATCTGGCTAATAATTGCGGGGAAACGTTCAACCAGAGCAAAACAACATCAGAAGCTGCAGGTAACAGAGCATTTGACACTCAGAAGAATGAGACTAGAGCATCCGTGGGCCTGCATGCAATTGGAGATCATTATGATGGTTTACACCAGGAGTTTGAAGTTGAAGGTAAAGTAATTTCTGGAATATTTCCTGTTAGTAATTTAACAGCAAATGTTTTGTTTGATTGTGGAGCGGATAGGTCTTTTATTTCTAGTGCTTTTCTCCACATATCTTCTATTTCTTTGAAACCTCAAAAATCCCACTTGTGTATCAATTTACCTGATGGTACACCTTACCTATGTGATCGCATCTTTTATGATTTTCCATTGGAGCTTTATGGGAATCTTTTACCAGCTGACTTAATTCAATTTGATTTGGGAACATTTAATATCATTTTGGGCATGGATTGGTTGGAGAGATATTCAGCGAAGATTTTGTGTAAGGAAAAGGTTGTTAGAATAGAAACTCCCGAGGAAATGAAGTGTATTCAGAAGAACTCAAAATCTCAGCTAGTGACAATTTCTGTAATTCAAGCATCACAAATGATAAGACAAGGAGATGAAGGGTTCTTATGTTTTGTTACTACTGAAGAAGTGAAACCTAAACCTAGTTTGCAAGAAATCCCAATCGTTCAAGAATATTTTGATGTGTTTCCTGAAAAAGTACCCGATATACCTCCAAAAAGAGAGGTAGACTTCCATATTGACTTTATTCCTGATATCACCCCTATTTCTATAACTCCTTACCGTTTTGCTCCAACTGAATTGGCTAAGCTGAAGAAGCAGCTAGAGGAATTGTTGGAAAAAGGTTTCATTCGACCTAGTGTTTAACCATGGGTAGCTCCGGTTCTCTTTGTCAGAAAAAAAGAGGGGAGTATGAGGCTATGCATTCATTATAGGGAGATCAATAAGATTACCATCAAGAATCGTTCTCCTTTGCCAATGATAGACAACCTTTTTGATCAGTTGGGGGGGAGCAAGGGTCTTTTTGAAGATAGATTTGAAGTCTGGTTATCATCAATTAAGGATTGCTGAAGAAGATATTCCTAAGACTGCATTCAGAACCAGATACGGGCACTATGAGTTTCTAGTAATGCCATTTGGTCTAACGAATGCTCTAGCAGCATTCATGGATCTCATGCAAAGATACTTCAACCCTTACCTGGATAAGTTTGTAGTTGTGTTTATTGATGATATATTGGTGTATTCGAAGAAGGAAGAGCAACATGAGAAGCACTTAAGGATAGTTTTGGAGAAATTGAGAAAGGAGAAACTTTATGGCAAGTTTAGTAAATGTGAATTTTGGTTAGAAAAGATATCTTTCTTACGGCACGTTGTTTTGAAGGATGGAATTTCTGTTGACCTTGAAAAGATTAGGGCAGTGATGGAATGGTCGAATCCAAAGAGTGTTACTGAAGTAAGAAGTTTCTTAGGCTTAGCAGGCTATCATAGGAAGTTTGTGGAAAATTTCTCTAAAATTGCCCGATCGTTGTTTGAGTTGCTTAAAAAGGGAGTTCGGTTTCAATGGGGCGAGAAGCATAGTAAAACACTAGAAGAGCTTAAGAGGAGACTTACGACTGCACCTGTGTTGATCATGCCCGACTGTGGGAAAGCATTTGAGGTATATTGTGATGCATCGAAGGAAGGTTTGGGATGTGTGCTAATGCAGGAAGGCAAAGTACTAGCTTATGCGTCAAGGAAATTAAGGCCACACGAGTTGAATTATCCAGTACACAACATTGAACTAGCAGTCGTAATTTTTGCCCTGAAGTTATGGAGACATTATCTCTATGGAATACCATGCAAGATCTTTACTGATCATAAAAATTTGAAATATGTCTTCACTTAGAAGGAGCTGAATATGTGACAAAGGCGGTGGCTGGAAATCATTAAAGACTTTAAAGTTGACATAAATTATCATCCTAGAAAAGAAAAAAAAGTGGCATAAATAATCGTTTCGTTTTATTATTTTCTTGTTAATGCCGTTAGAATTTTATTCTAATCGTTCTCGATTTTCTTTTATGTATAACTTATTTCTCTTAAAATAAATTACCTAAATATTAAATCTAGTTAAATTACCTACAATAACTTAATCTTTTTATTTTCTATATTAAATTATGAATAAAAATCAAAAAATATATAATAATAATAAAATTAAAAAAAAAGAAAAAAATCTCTTGGAGTGGCGGCAGCGTGGGCTTGGTGCCAAAAAAATTTAATCTAGTCTTATCCTAAGATAAAACCAAGCAGAAAAATCTTGGATTCATTTTAATTTCTTGCCCATGAAGGAAAAAGATTAAAATAATAATAAAAAAAATAAGTTTTAGCCTATAAAAGCATACAGTGGGTTAAAAAAGGGAAGGAAAAATCAGAAAATTAATTCACAAATATAAGCTTCCTAAAAAAATTCTAAAAACCCTACAAAAATTCCTAAAAATCCTCAAAAGTTTCCTAATAATAGTATTTAGTGTTAATTATAGAAATTCAAGGGGAGGAAGCTAATTTTGTGGCTAGAAATTCTACAACAAAGAAAATTATTTAATAGTGAAATTATTAAAGATATAAATTCTTACATATATTTATTTACATAAAATTATGCCCATAAATTTTATATGTGTTTATAATATATAAATTTAATTTTCTGCAAATTTTGGTGAATTAATTCATTGTAATTTATTTTATAAGATTTATTCATTTTTATTTCAAAAAAACTGCATAATCCGAAATAATTTTAATTTTTTAAACGAAAATTTTTCGGTACATATAAATAATGAGATATAAATTGTGTATTAATTTCGTGAATTATAGTTGAGTATAAATATTATTATTAATTTTTGCTAAATAAGAAAATTCATAAATTGGGTTAAAATTATATAATTCTGGAAAATAATAATTTATTTTATTATTACTGCATTTTCTTTTAATTTAAATTATTTTTGTCAAATTTTGTGATATTTAAATTTTAAAGAAATAAATTAATAATCTAAATTGTTATAATAGGCGAAAAGAAAGAAAAGTGAAAATAATAATTAAAATTATTTTATTTTGGTAAATAAGAATATACACCAACTCTTTTAATAATAAGTTAATTTTTTAAAATATTTCATGTAGAATCTTAAGGAAATAAATTATTCATGTACTAAATCTAAAACTAAGCTATTAAGAAATTAATAAAGTTTAATTGAAAATTTATCTATAAATAAATACTAAAGACCTATTTTAGTTTTGATTTAGTTTTATCATAAATGATTATTTATATGTAAGATGATATAAATTTATTTCTATTATATGTTATTGTAATGTTGCATTTATATGAAAATAGTAACATGATAATAAAAAGGCTTGATAGTAAGGAAATGCCAAACGATGCTTCCGGCATGTAAAAAACGTGGGACGTGTTTTTCGGCACGTAAAATACGGCGAACACAGTAAGGTTATTTAACCTGACCTGTGGCTCGAGCAACATTGTACTGGAGGAGTGACGACTCCTACTAAGTTAGGGGTTTTGGTTTACCTCACCCTAACAGGCCCTTACATATATTAAACAAAGATCATATGTGTTGCATTCATTAAATAAGTAATCGGATTCCACGCCCTAACACTCAAGCAGAAGTGTTAGTAAATCACGCCCTGGTATTCAAGCAGAAGGACCAGAAGTTTAATATATTTAAATAAATCTAATAGAAAAAAGATGAATTTCCTATAATACATAAGATACCTTGCATATTATTTATTGTAATTCACTTATTTTTGCTTATTACTTATTGTCGTGCATATATTATCCATACTTGTATAGTTGCGGTAAGTTTTTATACTCGGCTTATTAGCTGACCGATTTCCGTCTGCTGTTCCCATATAACGGGAGCAGATGCTACAGGTGACTATACATGAAGCTATTGAATTATCTATGTGATGTTAAGATATAGTATATATGTAATTTATATTATGGGTATATAAAAACGATAGTTATGTATTAAAGAAATATGTAATATGTAAAATTTTATTTTAATGATTTAAGTTTTATTTGTTTTTTTTTAAATACTGTTTTGTTTTGTTTCTTTTTCGCAATAATCACGGTTCGATAGTCTTCCGCTTAGCATTACTTACTATTATATTATATTAAATCTATTTTTAGTAAAGGATTGTCCGTTACAATATATTCTACTAGTGTGCAATGCACGGTTATTTAGCATCAACATATACAAACATATGATATAAAAAGATAAAGCTAGAAATATAATGCAGTAGAAACACTCCACTTTGACAAGCATATGTAGTAAATTATGTCTATAATTTTAAAATTGTCAATAATATATTATGCAGTATATTATATTCTGTAATTACTCAATTTTGAATAAATGTGAGTCCAAGATACTTTAATGGTAGAGATATTGGTTTAGATCAAAGTTCATGTCATTTTTCTTTAGCTAATAATTAAGTTTCATTTGGCAAACTCTCTTTAGTTGGGACAATTAGAATTTTTCAAGTTTTTTAGTATAGTGTATGATATGAAATGATGTCAACAATATATTATGCAATATATGATATTCTCTAATTTACTCAATTTAACTATAAATAAATACTAGCTAAAGATACTTGAATGATAGATATATTGGTCAAGACCAATGTAATGTCATTTTTCATTAGCCAATAAATAAGTTTCAGTTGACAAACTCTCTTTAGTTGTAAAATTTGCAATTTTCCAAGTTTTATATTATAATGTATGATTTTGATAACATTATATACTCCTTCTATGATATCACTACAATATTTAAAATAAATTCTTAAAATAAATCCCTAAGTATGAGAATAATGCATGTTAAGTCTTATTGTTTAGGTCAAATATTTTGTTGTCATAAGATCTTTATATCACCTAATCTTTTTTTTTTTGTAAACGTGTTTAAAATGATGTGGTGATTCGGCCAATTAATTATTTATTAACTGACACATGATAATATGTTAATCATTGAAATAATGACATTTCATAAAGCTTTCATGAGCTGCTATTTGTTATTTTACAGCAAAATTATTAAATGGTATGATATGATTGTTTTTGGTTGCTAGCTGCTGTATTTTATTTCAATTAGTTCAATCAAATCAAAAGGTATAGTATAGATATTAGACCCTGTAATCTTTTTGTTTAATTCGTCTAGTAATTTGTTTCATAGCTTGAAAATGAAAATAATTTCCAAATGGAAGAGAATAGTAGATACATGCTAAAACAAGAGAACAATCAGTGTTGTGCAGAATTTAATTATGTTAGCAATTTTTATATCATTAAAAATGAATATTTTTGGATATCGACATTTGGTTTGTGTTTGATCTGCCTTGTGTTCCTTGAGGCATGAAATAATTGCGTTAATCATCTTCTACACAGCTTCTATCTCACTGAATAGTCCTTACATTTTCCCATCATTCCAATAACTAGAACACCTTGAGCACCTTTTTCTGCATCGTTTGTCCGAGTGAGCTTCCAGTCCAAAGTACTGAATTTCCAGCTCCATTAATGAATCATTTCAGAGCCACAGCAGCATACTGAAGGGTATAAGTATATGCACATGGTATGCTGGAATGGCATATGCCGAGGAGACCTCCCCTTCAGATGCCCCATAACTGTGCTTTCTGATTGTTGGCGGTGAGTCATAAATGAAGCTCGGTGGTGTCTCGTATCCAGTTGGAGGTGAGTTGTAGGTGGTACTTGGGGATGTACCATAGCCGACTGGTGGTGAACTGTACGTGTTACTCGTGGGTGTACCATAGCCGATTGGTGGTGAACTGTACGTGTTACTTGGCGGTGTACCATAGCTGATTGATGGTGAGTCATATGGGACATGTGGCGGTGACATAGCTGTGCTGCCAAAGGGTTTCTTCTTCCTGCATCAAATTAAGAAGAATCGAAAGAGCAATAAGTGAGTATGGGGGACATAGCTACAACTGAAATAGTAGTTAAAGGAAACCGTGATTGGTGATTATTACATAGCAGCAGTAGAAGGGCAGAAGACTATGTCATAGTTATAAGCCTTGCACGTAAATGTGCTTGTGCCGTCATCATAGGCATAGCTATATGCCCTCGGACAAGCTCTCTTGAAAACCGTTGAATAATATGTGGGTTTACATGTTGTTGGGTTGGCGAACTGTCCACTACAGCAATACTGGTCTTGTCCGAAAGCCTCACATGCGCTTTTACATGCAATGACTCCTTCCTTTTCATCTCCGCCTACCACTTGCAGCTCTTTCGGGCATCCTGTTTACAAACATGTTCCAATAAAACTATTAGTTCAATTTCATCAGTATTTCTGGCATCACAGAGTTTTTATCATTACATGAAATCATGAATCATAAATTTGATTAGGAATTATGCAATCATAGTATATGTTATGTTTTTATTAGTAATAGAAATTCCCAATTAGGCTCTTTGAGATGGGCAAACCAGTTTTTTGGCTGTGTTATTTGCTAAAAGTTGACAAAAAGATTGGCACACTCGAGGGTTGCTTGTGGAATGGATCTGAATTCGTTCTGGTCTGTCTTCAGAACAGTAAAACCCACCAATACCCACATATGATCTCATATATCGAAGAATTAGAGAGAGGTTGACTAACATAATATACTACCTCCGTTCTTTAAATCTTACACCATTTGGCTTTTCTCTTCCCCCAATGCACAATTTTATTCGTTTTTAATTGTTAATATCCTTATTTATGTTTATCAAAAAATTATGGAAACCACCAATTAACGACAATAAAAGAGTTAAATTTCGCTGACGAATAGTGCTCGAAGGTCAAATGGAGCAAGCTTTAAGGAACAGAGGAAGTAATTGATGGGTCACTCTTAATACCAATTGATTTTAGAATGAAACTTTATCGGGTTTGTATAAAATCAACTCTCCTATCTTCGAAGTTGGCCACCACAAGTCAAACTAGGAAAGCGACTATACTCTTAAGAACTAAAAGTATGTGATAATTTACCCGTATTGATGTCAGAAATACACCCTGTTGCGTTGCAAGCAGCACCATTTGGTCCAGTTGGCCAGGCAACAATAGGCAAGTTATAACCATCCACAATACTAACATCATAAAAGTCCTTATCATTGCCTTGCCCAAGTGTGATCTCAAACAACGAAGCTGGTGGTGTAGCCCCGCTCCCATCACATTCCAACCTCCCTCCACAATCCCCTGTTAGACACATCCCAGCACCAGTCGCATCGAATCGACACCCAGTTCTCGCCCATATCCTGCCCGACCACCCTGGAATCGCATCGAGTCTTACCGTCTTCCCTGACTCCAGCTGGAACCCGGTGGTTGAAAGCGGGGGTGTACCTGACCCAGATAACGTCCCTGGCCATATTGTGAATGGACAATTGTTGGATATTGTGAATGTTGAAAAAACTGAGAAAGGCAATAACAAAAATACAAGGAAGATAGGCGAGGTCGTAAGCTTAAAAAAGAGTTTGTTTTGCATTATAAGATTTTCCGTTTTTGGTATGAGAGAGAAAAGGTAGGTAGGGAAGGATAGAGTGCGAGAAGGTCTATTCTAAGCTATAGTCCTGAGGAGGTTATATGAAATATAGGGTAATGAAATACCCGACAACGGAAATCCTAAAGCCTAAGTTATTTATTTAGCTGAAACATCAGCTTTTAAGGTTTAGAATTTCTTTTATCATAGATGGCCTAGGAAAAAAGAAATTCCTTTCTTTCAATTTTTCTAAATTGCAATACTTAAATTTATAAAGATTAAAAAATAAAATTAGAAAGAATGTAAATGTAAATATTGAAGTCCTAAGTTTATTAATGGAAAGAATATTCTTCAAAGTAAACAAAGGTTTGATATAATTGGAGAAGCCACATAAAATCTAGATATCTTTGCATTAGTGGTGTTTAAAATAGATCCGACGACCTGATTTTTACCTGACCTTGTAATCGAGTCTGATTTGACTCTATTTCAAAATAAATGTAAAATTATGTAAAAATCAATAAAGACCCAACATCATATTTTAAACCAACCTGAAACACCTGAACCAAAATCAATTTGATGACCCAAATGAACACCTCTACTTTACACCATGAAATAAAGATTTTGCATCGAAGAGAAGATATTCTAAATAATCAAGCCTTTGGACATTTTTCTTCTTTTTGTATAATCTTTTTTCTTTTTTTTTTTGATTCAGAAAGTGTCCTTATTATATCCATGATGTTTTGGATAGTGTGAAAAGAGTCATGGGTATAGCCTAAGAGAATAGTACTCGAATAAGAATGTTTCAGTGAAGCAGCCTGAGACTTGCATAAGTCAGTCATGTATATTGCCTATTCACACCCGCGCACATTTCACTATTCTCTACCGTCCCATCTGGATTGCCTAATTTGCAAAATGACCGGAAGACTATAGAGTTGGGTATATTACCTTAAAAAATAGAGTATTTTAAAATAAGACTAAGAATATAAAGACTAAAAGTCATAAGATCATATTCAAAAATAGATACATGACAAATTCATCACGCGAATTTAAATAAAAAATTAAGCAATTCATTGAAATAATAAAGTAATTTTGAATAACATCCAAGGCCGGCTATACTCTACAAGAACACCAGGAGCAGGGCCCCATAATTTAGAGGCCCACCATTCTTACTATATTTTCTTATATAAACCAAAAAAGAATATATATGTAAAATTTTATTTTAATTTAGATAATAAATTATTATCACATAATGAATAAACAAACTAATTTGACTATTTTTTTCAACTAACTTATCTCTTCTATCTATCATGGTTGAAGACTTTTATAGTTTATTTGTCTTAACTATTAATAATTACTATAAGTATATGTTTTGATATTATTGTATAATAAATTATTTATTCACTTTGATAGTCATAATATCATAACAAATACAAAGATTTAATAATTAAGTGTATGTTGTAAATTAATTAATTTTACAAAATAATATCATTATTCATATCAGTAAATATTTATAACATCCGTGTTTTACACGAAAATGTATCTTATATAAAGACTAAAAGTGATAAGATCATATTCAAAAATAGAAATATGACAAGTTCATTACTCCAATTTAGATAAAAAAAAATTAATTAAAATCATCGAAATAAGAGAGTAATTGTGAATGAAGTCTAGGCCTGGCTACTCCACGGCAGCACCAGGCGCCATTGCTCGGGGCGCAGAATTTAGGGGCCCACCATTCTTACTTTTTTTATGAATATAAGTAGCCTGCAAATTTTGTCATATTTGGTTCCAATTTAATGGGAAGAATTTCCACAATGCTAATGTGAAAAAAAAAATCATAAACAAATTTTAAAATTTTCTTTCTATTTCATTTTTGATACTAAAACTTTTTTATTTTTTGAATTTGAAAGAAGTGTGACTTGAATTTTGCATTAATTAGTCATGTGTTAAATGACAATTAAAATGTAGAAGAATTATGGCTTAAAGGTTAGAAGTAAGAAATTATTTATTAGACCTTAAGCATGTATTATTGAGATGGTAAAGGACACATTGTGATTGGTTTATATGGGAATCACAAGTACATTGTACATTTGGAAGCATTAGCTTGACATGTGAAGCTTTGTGAAGTGCAAACATTCAGTCATGGGACTTGGGTTTGAAGTATTGGAGATCGTGACAATGCATGAACGAAGAAACAAATGTACAGGGACCTGCTGACTAGCCGCTCAATTGGCTGCTCGCCCGAGCACCAAGTCGAGCGAGTCTCCTGCTCGTTTTTCATCAGCTTCTGCCACCTTTTGTGTACTCCAAGTTGCTGTCCCATTTTCCCCCTTTGTCTATATATTGTTGTACCACTTTAGTGTATAGTGTAGTGCCAAGCCAAGAGCTTGAGCCTCCCATTTTATCCTTATCATACTCATTCAATTCTGTACTCCACACACACACTACTCTTCATTGATATAATTCCTTCAACATTGTAATGAGCTTTCAAGCTCTCTATCCTTTAAACACATATTGATACATTAGCTCAGGATGGTGGATGTAGTCTCATTAATGGTGAACCACCTTAACTCTTGGTGTTAATGTTTTATTTAATTTTATTACTTAAATCACCTTAATACTTATATATAACCATGGTTCATTAGTGCACCTTCAATTCATGGTTATTAACCTTTCGTGCCACCTTTATGCCCACTCTTTCGTATTCGTTAGCTTACTCTAACAGAATTATTATGAAAAATTGCATTTGATTGGTTGATATTTCATGACTAGTGATTTGTTATAGTTTTAAATATGTAGTTTTAAACTTAGTAATATATATGACTAAAAAAATTATTAATAAATAATAATTTTATTACTTTTGTAATATAGTAATTCGTATTTATTTCTGATGGGCCTATTTGTTTTCTTCACTTAGGGCCCTTTAAAAGTGTGAGACGGCCTTCACTTATGATAAAATCATGTTTGTCTAACCAGGCGCAAAGTCGTGTATTTGTCTACTTATCTTACTAGATGAGTATACTACTTATTGCTAGCTCATGCGTTGCACGGTGATAATATTTATTCTGAACTATTTGGATTGGAAAATAATTAGCAATTAGTTGTTATTTTCAAAATAAAAATCAATGCATAAGTATACATTAACTGCTCCCGAATATCGATTACAATGTACTTTAGTATTGTGTTTCCCATTATTCTACATATTTCTATACATGGTTTCGGATTTACCATTTAGAAACACAATGTAAAAAATTAGGTTTATATCAAACAATTCCTATTAGGATGACACCAAATCTTGCTTCCAACAACTCATTCAATGCTTTTTCAGATGTGTAATTATTTGCCCTAATGTCCTTTTGTTAGGAGTTTTATTTTAATGTATTGCCAGTGTACAGGTATTGTAGTACGATTACGAATCACATGATGGTGACGTGTTTAGAGTAATTCAGTCAATAATTGCTATCAAACAACCAACAATCAAAGAGTTTGAAATAAACTAAGTTGCAATGATATTAAAAGACCTCATTTGATAAGAAAAAGGCCTAGGGCAATAGTAATCTCCACTAATATGTATAGGATTAGATAATCAAGCTCAATATTGGTTATGTTATCTAGGTTTTAGGCGAAGAGTTAATTATTTGTTTTTGGGGTGTTAATCAACTAATCGTGGATTGAATAACGTTCTCTCTTAATCTCAACTTTTGTGATTTTGATTAATTTAACCATCAACAAGATCAATTAACAACCAATTCTTAGCTTTCGTGATTTTGAATGACGATTAAAGGATTTGACTTGTTTTTGCACTTAAGAATAATATACATTTCTACCTCAACTTTCATATTTCAGAACATGAAAAGCATAAAAGACTTTAATTTAAGTGGATTTTGGCATATTTGATCAATACTAGACAACAAAAACCAAAGAATTTCTCAATAAACTAATCCAAATACACATTAGGGTTCATACCAAGCATGGGCCGTTCTTGGGGTGTGCGAGATAGAGTAGTTGTGAAACAGTCGTATTATTAGGAGATTTCATTAGTCATTTTTAGCGCCTAATTTTCCTTATATATTTGTTCATTACTAATTATAATTTAATTAGTGATGGTAGTAATTTGAAAAATGTCTACAATGGTTAGAAACTTGTTCATTCGTAACGTGATTATGAATCGTAACAAGTAACGTAAACTTTGGAGGTAAAACTTAAAGTTGAGCAACTACCCATAACAGTTCGAGAAAATTTTAATTATTACCCAAGCATATTATATAACCATGATGGGAGTAAATTAAATATTTCACACATATACAAGTGATTTTTAAACATGGGTACATGTACAACAATTTTTACCCAAACCTTAAACTATCTTAGATAAACCTTTCCTATACTATAATAGATCAAATGATGGACAAAAATCACCAAAAAAACAACCCCAACCAGCCATACTAAAGCTGTCCTACTCCCCCTTATAGCCCTTTGTATACTTACATACACAAGCTAAAAACTCTACCCAAGAACCCCTTTTGTTCTACCCAAAACTTGTGCATCATTACAAGCATGCAAGAGGCAAATGTTTGAAGTAAAAACACTCTATTTTCTGAATAATTATTCAGCCATAAACCCCAACACATTGCTCCCAAGTTCATCCATGAACAAACACTAGAATCCTTCATGAAAACGATGCTATATTAGAGTTCGAACAATGTGTTTCAAACTCTAATATTGCCAAGATCGAATGTATGAGGTTTTGTGACAAACAAATTAAGCTATCAATGATATCAATGTTTGTAGGAGAAAGTAATGCAATAAAACGACACAAAAATTTAACGAGGTTCACCCAACTTAGGCTACGTCCTCCAGTGTGTAGTATCTCTTATATTATCAAAGGAGTTCAAAAAACTCTCAAATATGGAGAATTACAATAAAAAAGAGATATAGGCTAGCGTTTGGCTTGGGGTGTATTTTGTGGATGATTTTTTATATGTGAATGAGAGCTCTCTATTTATAGGAGAGATCTCACTAAGTAACATTAAGTACATAAAAACTATGAATAAATGATAATGAAACATCCCCAAGTACTTGAAGAGTCAAAAACAGCATCATAGGAGTATCAGATACTTTGCTCGACCAAAACAGGGGCTTGCTCGGTCGAGCGGGCTACAGGAAGTTTCTGGTAGCATTCTGTATGCTCGCTCGACCCATTCTGAGCTTACTCGGTCGAACTGCACTTCAGAAGGCTTCTGACAGTATTGCTCGACTTGCATAGTAGAGCATCTTGAATTAAACCTTTGAACTTCTTCATTAAGTCCCATAACTCCCATGAATAACTTATACTTCATTACCTCATTAATCCATACTCTTAATCACCATCATAAACCACAATCATCAAGACTCAACTTAATACACCTACATTAACATACTCAAGTCACACCATTCATAACACTTCAAACTTTTAATAACTAAAACACCTTCTTTTCTCATCAAATCTCCTTCAAAAGCCCATCTAAAACTTCTAAAAATAATGTTTATAAACTCAAATCTCTCATAAAAATAATCTTCATCTTAAGACCTTTCCATAGACACCAAACTTGAAGAAATCCACCAAGTATAGAGTAAGTTATGTTCATTTCTTTATTCCACTAGTTTTTTTAAAACTTGTTTATGTAAAACATTTTTTTACATGAATCTTTCTAACAACTCTAACTAGGGAAAGTTAAGTGCATGTTAAAAATCCAAAATTATTATTGATTTTTGGATGAATGCAATATGTTTAGTTGAAGAGTTGGAGTTGAGACTTGAAGGGCAAGGACCCGAAGTTAGAACCACTCCTAAGAACGCGTAAGAGCTTACGGAATAATTATATAGGCTTAGAGTCGAGGTATGTCACATGGGGTGATTTTTAAAGGATTTAAGAACAAGTTGATGTATAAACTTGTTTTTTAAAAAAAAAAAAATTTTCCAAAGTGAAGTTCTTAAATCTTGAAAAATGATGTCAAAATGATAAATTTGAGTATGGAATAATTTATTACATGTATTATTATTGTGGGCATCATGCATGTTGATTTTATAAATTATTGTATGTTTAATGACATGTTTAACACTACTTTATGAAAGTTATTGTGATGGAAATGATTATATGAATTTGAAAATATTTGAAATTCGTTTTAAAAGAAATTTCCAGTAGCTATATGTTTAGAAAATTTCTTGGATACTTTTTTTTGAGATTATTCGTTAAATTGATATTTTAATGTATTTTAAGGTGTTAAATACTCTTATTATAAAACATGGTATTAGATGAACTCTTCATCATCAAAAATAATTAATAAAAACATATTATAATGTTTCCAACAAGGTTTGGCCAGAATATATTTAGTTTGGAATTTATTTTTTTATTATTTTTGAATAATCGTTAAATTGTTTAACGGTAAATTGTAAAATGGTAAAATATAAAATAATTACCAAAAAAAGACATATGAACTTGAAATTTTTATCACATACTCATATTGATAGTAGGTAAAATTGGTAAAAATTTGGGAAGGTTTCGTTGACATTTAAGGACCTTAATAATTTTTACTCTGTTATTAATAATCTGTAAGTTGGAAAACGGTAAAATATAAAATAAATACTAAATGACTTCTTTTGGACATGAAAATTTTATGAGACACTTATGTAAACAGTAGATACTTATTCAAAAATTTATATGGATTTTCGTGACCATATTGGACTTAAATAAATTTTATTCGGTTTATCGGTTAAAGAACGATTTATTAAAAATACCACACATAATTTTTAATGGTTATTCAAAATTTTATACCCCTTAAAATAGCTTCTGAAATATCATATAACTTTTATAATATTTTATTCGAACTCAAATAATTTTAAAGCTATTTGATTCTATTTATCGATAAAATGTTTATACAAAATAATAAAACATCATACATTATTTTTATAAGTTCAAATGGCCTAATAAACATGTTATATGACTTTTGGAACTTTGGTATAATTTTACAAAATAAATTATTAATTATTTACTAATTTTTTAAATTAATAGAAAATATTTATTTATTAAAAAGTGTAATATTGTTAATTAAATTTGGGTAAAATTAGACCTATATAAAAAATTTATAATTATATTAATAACCTACTGCCTCATAGTATAAATTAAGTTTAAATTAGATGGTTTATAAATTTTACGGATTTAAGACACCATTTAAATAACGGTAAATACCCAAATTGTCGAAAATAATTGTAAGATCGTTATAAATTTGCACAACCAATTATAATCTGATGGGACAACCTTAAATTCATTTTAAATAAGGTATTATTGACTTGATTAATTTGGGCTTTGTTGGAGAATTAATATGTACTTTGTAAATAAATTATCGATTTTATTACCGGCAAAATTATTTCGTATTTAAGAAAATCGTGTTTTGTGAAATCTTCTGTCGTAATGATTTTATAGACTTATGAATCATATTCTAGTTGTTTTGAATGAATTTCAAAACCCTTTTAAGTTATATTTACTTTAAGAAGGATTGAAACGAAATATTTTAGTGGTTTTCCTTAAAAAATCGTATTGAACTTTAATCACTTTTTGCATTTCCATACATGCTAGTGATGCCCCAATATAATACAAAGGTTTTAATGATATGATTATGCTAAGCATGTTTTACCCATGTGGAAAATATTATGATTTGATTTTGCTAAGTCACAAATAAAATATGTTTTGCTATGTGCAAATATAAGATGTTTATCATATGGAAAAAGTTAATGTTTTTTACTTTCAAATGCTATTAAAATTACAAGATATATATTACGTAAAAAAAATGTTTTAGCCTAAATGGCGGGTACATATGCTACAACAAATGTTGTGTGCATGATTAAACGACTCACCAATGCTGAGCGCGTATTGTTTACAATACCATTGTGTTACACTTGCCGGACATGTCGCGGACGGTAGACCGATTAACAAACGAGTCACAGGATGACTTACAGAGTACCCATGTAAACTTATGATATGAGTTTGAAATTGATTTGGATCCATTGAGATCTTATGATTTATGATGAAAAATGAGAATTTGAAATGACTATAGAGCCGTTGAACTGGATTTGAATCATAATATAATTTATCATATGAAAAAGCACATTTCAAAATGAATTTTACTCAAATAAAAAAAAAGTTTAATAACTTGTTTGACGGACACCAGTGTGTTTATACTCGGCCTTTTTGCTGATACTATGCTTTGTATGTTTTTCCAATGGTTTTGTTTTTAGAGTAAACCTCTATGGCACCTCGACGGAGAATGGATCTGTGAGCGGAAGATGAACCCGAGTTGGAGTATGACTCCCCTTTTGTTTAGATTTAAGGATGTAATTTGAACTTTGGACTTATTTCGATTTGGTTGTAATTTTCCTATATTTTGGACAGTTAAGACTTCTGATATATTGCTTTGGTTTGGTTTAAGTATTATACTTGGATATTGGTTTGACCTTTAAGTAACCCCTTAATTGTGTTGGCAAAAGTAACTTTCCGCTTGATTAATACTAATTTCAGTTAGTGGTTTGCCTTCATAATTCGAGGCGGTTACAAGTTGGTTGAAGTTTTGCTTTATATTTCAATGGTTGTATGTTCAAATCCTATTGATTATATTTTGTCTTTCCTTTTTTATGTTTTTCCAAAGCAACTCCTTAACTTTTAAATATTATCTCTTACATCATTTAATTTTACTCATTTATTAAACACCAATTATCACCAACATAATTTATAAAAATAATCAACGTATTTCTTAATTTTTAAATCCTTTAAATTTTTTTTCTTTTTTATTATAAGCCATCAATCTAATATTATTTTTTCTCTTCCTTTTTAATATTAGAGATGAAAATACTAAATGACTTCTTTTGGACATGAAAATTTTATGAGACACTTATATAAACAGTTGATACATATTCAAAAATTTATATGGATTTTCGTGACCATATATGGACTTAAATAAATTTTATTCGGTTTATCAGTAACATAACGATATTAATTATTAAAAATACCCCACATGATTTTTAATGGTTATTTAAAATTTTATACCCCTTAAAATATCTTCTAGAATATCATATAATTTTTATAATATTTTATTCGAACTCAAATAATTTTAAAGCTATTTTATTCTATTTATCAATAAAATGTCTATACAAAATAATAAAACATCATACATGATTTTTATAAGTTCAAATGGCCTAATAAACATGTTATATGACTTTTGGAACTTTGGTATAATTTTACAAAATAAATTATTAATTATTTACTAATTTATCAAATTAATAGAAAATGTTTATTTATTAAAAAGTGTAATACTGTTAATAAAATTTAGGTAAAAATAGACCTATATAAAAAAATTTGTATTTATATTAATAACCTACTGCCTCATGCTATAAATTAAGTTTAAATTAGATGGTTTATAAATTTTACGGATTAAAGACACCATTTAAATAATGGTAAATACCCAAATTGTCAAAAATAATTGTAAGATCGTTATAAATTCGCATAACCAATTATAATATGATGGGACAACCTTTAATTTATTTTAAATAAAGTATTATTGACTTGATTAATTTGGGCTTTGTTGGAGAATTAATATGTACTTTGTAAATCAATTATCGATTTTATTACTGCCAAAACTATTTTGTATTTTAAGAAAATAGTGTTTTGTGAAATCTTCTGTCGTAATGATTTTATAGACTTATGAATCATATTCTAGTTGTTTTGAATGAATTTCAAAACCCTTTTAAGTTATATTTACTTTAAGAAGGATTGAAACGAAATATTTTAGTGGTTTCCTTAAAAAATCGTATCAAACTTTAATCACTTTTTGTTACGATGCATTTCCATACATGCTAGTGATGCGTCAATATAATACAAAGGTTATGTAACTTATGTTTAATGATATGATTATGCTAAGCATGTTTTACCCATGTGGTAAATATTATGATTTGATTTTGCTAAGTCGCAAATAAAGTATGTTTTGCTATGTGCAAATAAAAGATGTTTATCATATGAAAAAAGTTAATATTTTTGACTTTCAAATGCTATTAAAAGTACAAGATATATATTATGTACAAAAAATGTTTTAGCCTAAATGGCGGGTACATATGCTACAACAAATGTTGTGTGCATGATTAAACGGCTCACCAATGCTGAGCGCGTATTGTTCACAATACCATTGTGTTACACTTGCCGGACATGTCGCCGACGGTAGACCGACTACCAAACGAGTCACAGGATGACTCACAGAGTACCCATGTAAACTTATGATATGAGTTTGAAATTGATTCGGATCCATTGAGATCTTATGATTTATGATGAAAAATGAGAACTTGAAATGACTATAGAGCCATTGAACTGGATTTGAATCATAATATGATTTATCAAATGAAAAAGCATATTTCAAAATGAATTTACTCAAATAAAAAAAAAGGTTTTAATAACTTGTTTGAGGACACAAGTGTGTTTATACTCGGCCTTTTTGCTGATACTATGCTTTGTATGTTTTTCCAATGGTTTTGGTTTTAGAGTAAACCCTTATGGCACCTCGACGGAGAATGGATCTGCGAGCGGAAGAAGAACCCGAGTTGGAGTGTGACTCCCCTTTTGTTTAGATCTCTTTATTGTATTTGAGAGACTATTAGTTTAGATTTAGACTAATTTAAGAATGTAATTTGAACTTTGGACTTATTTCGATTTGGTTGTAATTTTCCTATATTTTGGACAGTTAAGACTTCTGTTATATTTCTTTGGTTTGGTTCAAGTATTATACTTGGATTTTGGTTTGACCTTTAAGTAACCCCTTAATTGTGTTGGCAAAAGTAAGCTTCCGCCTTATTAATACTAAATTTCAGTTAGTGTTTGCCTTCATAATTCGAGGCGATTACAGTTGGTATTAGAGCCAAGGCTTTGGAAGCTTGTCTAAAATATTAGAGAACGAGTTTAACTTAAAGAAGTTGAAGTTTGGAGTAACTAATGGAAGTAATTAGGAAATGAACTTAAAATTTAGGGATCATTGGTAAAGAAAGGATTTAAGTAGTAAGTCTAACTTAAATCAGATTATTAACTAAGTATTATTAAAGTAGAAGTCTTAAAGGTTTCTTGTAAGCAAGTGATGATCCAATTATGTGGCTAAGTTGCCTAAGCATGATGGTAAATTAAGTTGAGGAATCATCACTAAAAATGTTGAAACTGCTAAACAAGTGATCCAATGGTATAGGAATTGATGAAGTTATTAAATCAATAAAGTTAAGAAAGTGTGTTATGCAAGTACATATCTATTTGTATTAAAGGCATAATTATTAATTAGTTATTACCTCTTGGCAGGAACCTAGAGGAAATTGGGAAAGGAATGGATCCCCAAGTCTAATTAAATCTCCTAAGCGAGAAACTCAAAGTCATCCAAGAGACCAATGCTCAATTAGTCAAGTTCATAGTCAGCTAACATGCTAGTGTGGATGACGAGACTAAGTTTTACAAAAGGCTTGCTACCCACAGGCCTAAGACCTACAATGGTGCTACAGATCCAGTTGTCCTTGAAGATTGGATCAATGAAACCGAGAAAATTTTTGAGGTGGTAAACTGTCCAGAAAATCTTAAAGTTAAACTTGCAGCATTCTATCTAGTGGGACCGGAGAGCTTTGGTGGAGAGCCCTAAAAGGTGTCTCAGCTGCCTCCATATCTGCTGGTGGAGCAACACAACCCACCAGTTGGAGATGGGAAGATTTCTTGAAGAAACTAAGGAAGAAGTTCTACCCAGCAGCTCTACAGAGACAAAAAGAATCAAAATTTCTTTACCTGAGGCAACATTCTCTTAGCGTTACCGAATATGCTAACAAGTTCTTGGAGTTGGCTCGATTTGCCCAAGATTATGTGCTTGATGAAAAGAAAAAGATGGATCGCTTCTACAATGGTCTCAACTTCAGCTACCAAAAGTTGATGGGTCAATATGAGTCTTTTTAAGCTATGTATGAACATGCTGTGGAGAAAGAAATGGTCTGTAAGAGAGAGGAAGATGTGAGGAAAAAGAGATCTAGAGGAGACCAGGGAGGTTAGAGCAAGAAGTCCAGAGCTGAGGGAAACTTCAAGGGGAATAATCAAAACCATAACCTCAGAAACTTTCAAAACCAAAACCGCTTCAACAGCAATAGAAACCCACAAAACTCCAACCCGCTAAAAAGTCAACTGTGTGATAGATGCAAGAAATGGCACTCTAAGGGAGTCAACTGTGAGGGTAAGGCTGTGTGGCTGAATTGTGGAAAACCAGGTCATTTGGCTCGAAATTGTTGGGGCAAGAACCGGGGAAACTCCGGGAATGGTGGAGCACTATACTCAGGAAATCAAGGGAACCAGCGTAACAATAACTCTCAGCTTCGCCTTGAATATAAAGGAGACAATAAAGCCTCATCTTCTGGAGGCCAAGGGAACCAGCGCCCGGGAGGACGAAAATTCATTGCCATTACTACAACGGAGAAGCCTAGCACCTTGATTCCTAGGACAGAAGGTAAAGTCATTTTCGGATTACTGTTATTGCTTGGTAAGTCCGCCCGTGTCTTATTTGATTCTGGGGCCGACAAGTCTTATGTTTCTAAGTCATTTGTGAGATCCTTAGACTGTTTTGTTAATGTATGCCCTATAATGCATAGAGTTGACTTAGCCGATGGATCAACGGTATCATGCAATACAAAGTTGATTGATTGCCCATTAGTGATCCAGGGTAAGGAGTTCCATGTAGACCTGATTGTATTTGACTTAGGAGGGTTTGATATCATTCTAGGAATGGACTGGTTAGGTAAACACAGGGCAGTGATTGAGTGCTATGAGAGGAATGTAAAGGTTGGGAACAATACAGGGGATCAAGTAGCTTTTAGTGATGCGATCATACCTAATATTGAGCCAGAGATGATTGAGAGGCTTACAACCTTTCCAAAGAGAGGTGGGGAAGCCCAGGTCTACCACATGAGCGAGTCAACATACAAGGAGGTCAACTTAAGCCAGATCTTGATAGTGCGAGAATTTCTAATGTATTCCCTGATGATCTACCTGGGTTACCTCCAACGAGAGAGATTGATTTTCACATTGACCTAGTTCCAAGGTCAAGCTCTATTTCAAAGGCACCATATAGAATGGCACCACTTGAGTTGGCTGAACTAAAAACCCAACTCGATGAGTTACAAGATAAAGGGTTTATCAGACCAAGTGTATCACCATGGGGAGCTCCAGTGTTGTTTGTGAAGAAAAAAGATGGGTCTTTGAGGCTATGCATTGACTACTGGGAGCTAAACAAAATCACCATCAAGAACAAGTACCCACTTCCTAGAATTTATGATTTATTTAACCAGTTGAAAGGAGCCAGAGTTTTCTCTAAAATTGACCTGAGATCTGGTTACCATCAGTTGAGGATAGCGGAGGAAGACATTCCTTAAACTGCTTTCTGCACCAGATATGGGCGCTATGAGTGTAGAGTGATGCCGTTTGGGTTAACCAATGCCCCTGCAGCATTCATGGACTTGATGAATCGAACATTCCATGACTATCTTGATAAATTTGTAGTGGTTTTCATTGATCATATCTTGGTGTACTCTAAGACAGAGAAAGATCATGAGGAGCACTTAAGATTGGTATTTACACGATTGAGGAAAAGAAGCTTTTATGGGAAATTGAGCAAGAGTGAATTCTGGTTGTATCGAGTTGTCTTCCTAGGTCATGTAATCTTAAAAGATGGCATAATAGTGGACCCCGAGAAGATAAGGACTATCATTGATTGGCCAGCATCGACTAGTGTAACTAAGGTAAGAAGCTTTATGGGTTTAGCATGTTATTATCGACGATATGTTGATGGGTTTTCTAAGATCGCACTACCGATCACCAGTTTGGTTCGAAAGAATACCAAGTTTGTGTGGTCACAAAAGTGTGAAGACGCTTTCCTAGAATTGAAGAAAAGGTTGACAACGGCTCCAAAACTTGTATTGCCCGAGGATGGGAAAGAGTTCACGGTATACAGTGACGCATCTTTAGAGGGCTTGGGTTGTGTACTCATGCAAGAGGGGAAAGTGATTGCTTACGCATCGAGACAATTGAGGCCAAATGAGAAGAACTATCCAGTGTATGATTTAGAATTAGCCGGAGTCATATTTGCCTTAAAAATTTGGAGGCATTATCTCTATGGCACTACTTGCAAGATCTACACTAATCACAAGAGTTTGACTTATCTGTTTACACAGAAGGAGCTTAACATGAGGCAGAGAAGGTGGCTAGAATTGATGAAAGATTATGACCTCACTTTGGAGTATCATCCCGGGAAGGCAAACCGTGTAGCAGATGCCTTAAGCCAAAAACCGAGAATGGTCATTAATGGACTAATTTCAGTGCCCTATGAGATTTATGTGGAGATGAAGGAGCTAGAATTGATTGTGGTTAAGAAGGGATCATACGAAATCGTTCTCAATGCTATGAGTACAACATCGAGTCTACATGAGGAGATCCGTGAGCTATAACAGTATGATAACTTCTTGTCAAAGTTGAAGATTGGTATTGAAAAGGGTGCAGTTAAAGACTTCAGTATTGCTAAAAATGGGAGTATTCATCTAAAGGGAATGTTATGCGTGCCTCAAGATCCTGAATTGATAGAGAAAATACTGAAAGAGGCACATTAGACTATGCATTCTGTCCACCCAGGACGGGATAAGATGCTAGTAGATTTAAAACAATACTTTTGGTGGATGAACATGAAGAAGGATGTCGAGGATTTCATAGCTCTAATGTCTAGTATGTCAGCAAGTCAAGATTGACCACCAGCGCACTCCGGAGGAATTGCAACCACTTTCCGTGCCTAAGTGGAAGTGGGAATTAGTGAGTATGGACTTTGTTGTTGGATTGCCCCGTTCGAGAAGAGGAAATGATTCTATTTGGGTGATTGTTGATCGACTCACTAAGACTGCTAGATTTATTCCTGCTAAAGTAACTTGGAAAGCAAAACAATTGGCCAATGCTTATGTGAAAGAAGTACTTAGACTACAAGGTATACCATTGACAATAGTTTCAGATTGAGATCCAAAATTTGTGGCTCGATTTTGGAATGAGCTACAAAGGGCATTCGGCACGACCCTTAATTACAGCACTGCTTTTCACCCAGCTACAGATGGGCAGACGGAGAGGACCATCCAGACTCTAGAGGATATGCTTCGGGCATGTGCCCTTGATTTTCAGTGTTCGTGGGAGGACATCTTACCATTGATAGAATTCTCCTACAATGATAGTTACCATAGTAGTATTGGTATGGCTCCGTATGAGGCCTTGAATGGTCAAAGGTGTAGGACACCACTTTATTGGGATACCGGGAGGCCCGGCGTGCTCGTTGGACCAGAGATGATCAGAGAGACCGCTGAACAAGTCAGAATCATTAGAGACCGAATGAAGGCTGCCCAAGATCGAAAGAAATCCTACGCAGACCGTAGGAGGAGGAAACTTGAGTTCCAAGTCGGTGAGAAGGTGTTCCTTAAAGTCGCGCCAACAAAGGGAATCAAGAGGTTCGGAATGTAAGGGAAGCTTGATCCTCGATACATTGGACCCTATGAAATTTTGCGCAGAGTTGGGGAGGTAACTTATGATTTAGCATTACCCCCACAATTAGCTAAGATTCACATTGTGTTCCATGTGTCGCAATTTCACCGATATGTGTTTGATCCATCACATGTTCTCCAGTATGAGCCGATTCAACTTGTTGAAAGCTTGCAGTATGAGGAGAAGCCCCTGAGGATCCTAGGTCGAGAGGTTAGAAAACTCCGTAGCCGCACGATTCCACTTGTGAAAGTGCTATGGAGTGGACAGGATGTCGATAGTGCTACTTGGGAAAAAGAGGACGACATGTTAATTAGATACCCTTACTTATTAGATACCCTTACTTATTTGAGTGATGTATTTATAACCATTAGTTTGAATTAGTTTCGAGTACGAAACTCTTGTAAGAAGGGAAGACTGAAACAATCGTATTATTAGGAGATTTCATTAGTCGTTTTTAACGCCTAATTTTCCTCATATATTTGTTCGTTACTAATTATAATTTAATCGGATATTTCATGATATACCACTGAGTTTCTTCGAAATTCACCATATACCACACAAAATGTTCTAATTCACCATATACCATTGAGTTTTCGTCCGTTAGCACATAATACCATCAATGACAACTGCCGTTAGTGTGCCGTTTGTGGTAAATTAATAATTCACCATATACCATTTACTTTTTTTTATTTGCGTCAAATACCATCAGCAGCAGCGTACTGTTGAAGAAGCAATGCTTCCTCCTCAGCCTAAATGGCAGCTTTATCAGCTAATATAAAAGTTCTCCAAAAAGCCTCTATATATCTCTGTATTTAGCAACTAACATACACATCTGAAATTAATTGTCATTAATATTAACATCATTAGCATGAGCTACTCAATATCAATATGTAAGACCATCATTCTCCTCTAACAAGAACAGTAAATGGCTAAACAAAACCCCTAAATTATGCCCAACAACAACTTATGTGAGAGGAGATTGAGAATCTTGAAAAATTAACAACGTATTCTCAAACGCAGACTAATCAAAGACAATAACAGATTTTATATTACAATTAGTCACCATAATTTCTTCAAATGTTTGATTGACGATAGCCATCACAATAGTCATGACATGAACCTTTCACCAGCTAAATGCTATAATTGTGACGCGATATTTCAAAATTGCAATTTTGCACCAAATTAGAACCAAATCTAACATTGATCACCTGAAGCAATCGAGCGAATTCTTCATCAGCCTTAAGTAACTCTTCATTAAACTGCGAGTTACCAGTAGAGGACTCTGCAATAGTATCATCGTTGATGGAAAGCAAATGCATTTTATTCGAAACCGAAATTAAGTCAGAATCATCAGAAATGATTCTGCTATCATCACCGTTGAGAATCTGTAACATAAAATCAATAAGTGGAAGAAAATTCGGTCATGAAATAGCCAAATCCAAAGTGATTCAAGCAAGAGTGAACGAAGGATACCTTTGATTCATCAGGTGGAATTGAAGTAAGAGAAAACAACTGAAATTTGAAAACTTGTAAAGTGAAAAAGTAAAAAAAAATGATTATTTTAAAAATGAAGTAAAAGAAAAAAAAAAGAAAGATGAATGAAAACCTGTGTTTGGTTCTAAATCACTTCACAAGCTTGCAATTCACTTTATACGAATCGATTTTAAGGATTTTAAAGATTTTTGATGGATTTTAAGGGTTCTAGATCAATGTAGATGAATACAAAGTTTTTTGAATGGAGAAGAAGAAAGATGGAGGATCAATTTTTTGAAGAAATACGTTGTGTTTGGGGAAGTTAAGCCTAACAATGGCGCCAGTTGAATGCGTAAGGGCATACTGGTAATTTATCACAAACGGCACACTGACGGCAGTTGTCATTAATGGTATTCTGTGCAAACGGACGTAAACTCAATGGTATATGGTGAATTAAAACATTTCGTGTGGTATGTGGTGAATTTCGAAGAAACTCAGTGGTATATTATGAAATATCCGTAATTTAATTAGTGATGGTAGTAATTTGAAAAATCTCTACAATGATTCGAAACTTGTTAATTCGTAACGTGATTATGAATCGTAACAAGAAACGTAAACTTTGGAGGTAAAACTTAAAATTGAGCAACTACCCATAACAGTTCGAGAAAATTTTAATTATTACCCAAGCATATTATATAACTATGATGGGAGTAAATTAAATATTTTACACATATACAAATAATTTTAAACATAAAGTACAAGTTACATAAGTTGTTACATATATAACAATTTTTACCCAAACCTTAAACTATCTTAGATAAACCTTACCTACACTATAATAGATCAAATGATGGACAAAAATCACCAAAAAAAAAAACAACCTCAACCAGCCATGCTAAAGCTGTTCTACTCCCCCTTATAGCCCTTTGTATACTTACATACACAAGCTAAAAACTCTACCCAAGAACCCTTTTGTTCTACCCAAAGCTTGTGCATCATTACAAGCATGCAAGAGGCAAATATTTGAAGCAAAAACACTTTATTTTCTGAATAATTATTCAGCCATAAACCCCAACACCTTGCTCCCAAGTTCATCCATGAACAAACACTAGAATCCTTCAAACTTTCAATAACTAAAACACCTTCTTTTCTCATCAAATCTCCTTCAAAAACCCATCTAAAACTTCTGAAAATTATGTTTATAAACTCAAATCTCCCATAAAAATAATCTTCATCTTAAGAGCTTTCCATAGACACCAAACTTGAAGAAATCCACCAAGTATAGAGTAAGTTATGTTCATTTCTTTATTCCACTAGTTTTAGTTAAAACTGATTCATGTAAAAACATTTTTTTTACATGAATCTTTCTATAAACTAAGATCATTATAAAATGAGTATTTTATTTCTAAACTAAGAAAATCATCACTTATAAATCTATAAAAATAGGCCATAATAGAAAGTAAGAAGATGTATTTCCACAAACATATAAATTTTGTTACATAAATGACTCAAGTAAAATTATGGGACTTAACTAATTATGTTGCTCAACATAATAAGTATACTCTAAATATGTTAAAATCATCACAAGTATTAGTCTAACAACTCTAACTAGGGAAAGTTAAGTGCATGTTAGAAATCCAAAATTATTATTGATTTTTGGATGAATGCAATACGTTTAGTTAAAGAGTTGGAGTTGAGACTTGAAGGGCAAGGACCCGAAGTTAGAACCACTTCTAAGAACGCGTAGGAGCTTACGGAATAATTATATAGATTTGGAGTCGAGGTATGTCATATAGGGTGATTTTTAAAAGATTTAAGAACAAGTTGGGAAAGTTAGTGTATAAACTTGTTTTTTTAAAAAAAAAAAATAAATTCCCAAAGTGAAGTTCTTAAATCTTGAAAAATGATGTCAAATTGATAAATTTGAGTATGGAATAATTTATTACATGTATTATTATTGTGAGCATCATGGATGTTGATTATATAAATTATTGTATGTTTAAAGGCATGTTTAACACTACTTTGTGAAATTTATTGTGATGGAAATGATTATATGAATTCGAAAATATTTGAAATTCATTTTAAAAGAAATTTCCAGTAGCTATATGTTTAGAAAATTTCTTGGATACTTTTTTTTGAGATTATTCGTTAAATTGATATTTTAATGTATTTTAAGGTGTTAAATACTCTTATTATAAAACATGGTATTAGATGAACTCTTCATCATCAAAAATAATTAATAAAAACATATTATAATGTTTCCAACAAGGTTTGGCCAGAATATATTTAGTTTGGAATTTATTTTTTTATTATTTTTGAATAATCGTTAAATTGTTTAACGGTAAATTGTAAAATGGTAAAATATAAAATAATTACCAAAAAAAGACATATGAACTTGAAATTTTTATCACATACTCATATTGATAGTAGGTAAAATTGGTAAAAATTTGGGAAGGTTTCGTTGACATTTAAGGACCTTAATAATTTTTACTCTGTTATTAATAATCTGTAAGTTGGAAAACGGTAAAATATAAAATAAATACTAAATGACTTCTTTTGGACATGAAAATTTTATGAGACACTTATGTAAACAGTAGATACTTATTCAAAAATTTATATGGATTTTCGTGACCATATTGGACTTAAATAAATTTTATTCGGTTTATCGGTTAAAGAACGATTTATTAAAAATACCACACATAATTTTTAATGGTTATTCAAAATTTTATACCCCTTAAAATAGCTTCTGAAATATCATATAACTTTTATAATATTTTATTCGAACTCAAATAATTTTAAAGCTATTTGATTCTATTTATCGATAAAATGTTTATACAAAATAATAAAACATCATACATTATTTTTATAAGTTCAAATGGCCTAATAAACATGTTATATGACTTTTGGAACTTTGGTATAATTTTACAAAATAAATTATTAATTATTTACTAATTTTTTAAATTAATAGAAAATATTTATTTATTAAAAAGTGTAATATTGTTAATTAAATTTGGGTAAAATTAGACCTATATAAAAAATTTATAATTATATTAATAACCTACTGCCTCATAGTATAAATTAAGTTTAAATTAGATGGTTTATAAATTTTACGGATTTAAGACACCATTTAAATAACGGTAAATACCCAAATTGTCGAAAATAATTGTAAGATCGTTATAAATTTGCACAACCAATTATAATCTGATGGGACAACCTTAAATTCATTTTAAATAAGGTATTATTGACTTGATTAATTTGGGCTTTGTTGGAGAATTAATATGTACTTTGTAAATAAATTATCGATTTTATTACCGGCAAAATTATTTCGTATTTAAGAAAATCGTGTTTTGTGAAATCTTCTGTCGTAATGATTTTATAGACTTATGAATCATATTCTAGTTGTTTTGAATGAATTTCAAAACCCTTTTAAGTTATATTTACTTTAAGAAGGATTGAAACGAAATATTTTAGTGGTTTTCCTTAAAAAATCGTATTGAACTTTAATCACTTTTTGCATTTCCATACATGCTAGTGATGCCCCAATATAATACAAAGGTTTTAATGATATGATTATGCTAAGCATGTTTTACCCATGTGGAAAATATTATGATTTGATTTTGCTAAGTCACAAATAAAATATGTTTTGCTATGTGCAAATATAAGATGTTTATCATATGGAAAAAGTTAATGTTTTTTACTTTCAAATGCTATTAAAATTACAAGATATATATTACGTAAAAAAAATGTTTTAGCCTAAATGGCGGGTACATATGCTACAACAAATGTTGTGTGCATGATTAAACGACTCACCAATGCTGAGCGCGTATTGTTTACAATACCATTGTGTTACACTTGCCGGACATGTCGCGGACGGTAGACCGATTAACAAACGAGTCACAGGATGACTTACAGAGTACCCATGTAAACTTATGATATGAGTTTGAAATTGATTTGGATCCATTGAGATCTTATGATTTATGATGAAAAATGAGAATTTGAAATGACTATAGAGCCGTTGAACTGGATTTGAATCATAATATAATTTATCATATGAAAAAGCACATTTCAAAATGAATTTTACTCAAATAAAAAAAAAGTTTAATAACTTGTTTGACGGACACCAGTGTGTTTATACTCGGCCTTTTTGCTGATACTATGCTTTGTATGTTTTTCCAATGGTTTTGTTTTTAGAGTAAACCTCTATGGCACCTCGACGGAGAATGGATCTGTGAGCGGAAGATGAACCCGAGTTGGAGTATGACTCCCCTTTTGTTTAGATTTAAGGATGTAATTTGAACTTTGGACTTATTTCGATTTGGTTGTAATTTTCCTATATTTTGGACAGTTAAGACTTCTGATATATTGCTTTGGTTTGGTTTAAGTATTATACTTGGATATTGGTTTGACCTTTAAGTAACCCCTTAATTGTGTTGGCAAAAGTAACTTTCCGCTTGATTAATACTAATTTCAGTTAGTGGTTTGCCTTCATAATTCGAGGCGGTTACAAGTTGGTTGAAGTTTTGCTTTATATTTCAATGGTTGTATGTTCAAATCCTATTGATTATATTTTGTCTTTCCTTTTTTATGTTTTTCCAAAGCAACTCCTTAACTTTTAAATATTATCTCTTACATCATTTAATTTTACTCATTTATTAAACACCAATTATCACCAACATAATTTATAAAAATAATCAACGTATTTCTTAATTTTTAAATCCTTTAAATTTTTTTTCTTTTTTATTATAAGCCATCAATCTAATATTATTTTTTCTCTTCCTTTTTAATATTAGAGATGAAAATTTAATTTTTAACAACTTAATTTACATTATTTTATAAAATTAATATTAATAAAATAAAAATTATATTGAGTTTCTATTTTAGTTTAAGAAAAATTTTCCTTTATAGTTATGACCTCGTTTTTAGAAATTTATAAAAAATAAAACAGAGTTTTGAAATTGTTTGTTTCGCCCCTGATACCAAGCCCTAAAAAGAAGACTACTTACTAATTGGATTCATGAAAGCAATTAAGTTTAATAAATTAACAAAAAGAATAATAACAAACATAATTAAGAGATTAGAAACCAATTAATAATATCTCAATGATTGTAATTCCAATGGACGATGAAGAGAACGCAATAAAATTACAAATGAGAAATTCAAATCGAAAAAAAAAAGTTTAAAAATGGTGAAAGATTGAAATCACATAAAGATAAAAACACTAATTGAAATAAAAAGAAAGATTAAGAAATGATTAACAAAAGCATAAAAAAAATTAGGCTTCTAAACTAAGAAAAAAATGATAAATCTATAATAACCTCAAAAAACCTAGCAAAAAAAGTAGTATTTATATCCCAAAGGTTTTGAAGAGTCTATGAGAATCGAAGTGGCAATTAACCGCGTGGAGATTCGCCCGAAGTGGGGCTTGGTCTCGCTCGAAGTTAATCACAACAGGCTTCAGACTTCTTCATTAACATAACTTCGGTCAAAGATATATAAGTCTCGATCAAATTTGAACAATCTCGCCCGAAACTTCAGCAGCTTCGCCCAAATCTTCAATCAACACATATCAGAATATAGCTCAGCACACTGCTTCGACCGAAGCTACATGGATCTTGCCGGAAGCATCATTAGAATCAATCCAAGCCTTGTTCTTAGCTTATTTTCAACTAAAGATACACAAATCTCCGCTGAAACTTCATCAAGATAGCCCAAATGACTTGGAATCTCATCAAATGATTATCAAAACCTCCTCATATTCATAAAATATCTTTGTGTGCCACAAAATGATGTCTATACATGTGATAATGCTTCAATGAACCCTGATGGACATGGTTGAGGATTGCAATGGCTGGAAACTCGCTCACTCGAATGTCAAACATTAAGGCACAAAAAGACACGACGACAACTGAACTCAAATTAGCAAATCTCGACCACTTTTAACCTCAACACACTAAACAAAGCTCTCGATAAACCACAAAGAAGGCGCAATAAGTGTAAAATACTACACTTATCACTCCCCATGCCTAAGCATTAACAATAAGCACAATCAAGCAACATCTCCTAATAAAAATTAAGAATAAGGAACTCTAGAATGAGGCAGGCTACAACACAGACATAGTGGACAATCAAACTCCTCCCTCATGTCTACCTCAAGGCTTACTCCAAGCCTAAACACTCTACCTCACAATCGCTATTGGGGATGTTTAGATAAATCTCCCTCTAAAGAAGCATTAACTCGGGATAATACCGTTGAGTTAAGTACTATCCTGTGAAACACCAGCTCCTAGTAGAGGTTTTCTATCCTAACTCCCATTCCTAACTACAAACAATCATTGAGTGACCAAAGCCTCCAAACTCCCTTCATATGACCCCACGATTAAAGAAATGAAAGTCAATTCTAAGCCTCTCCTTTTCCCTACATCGCCCTTGCGAGTTTTCAATGTAGCTACTCATTATTTTTCTTCTTTTCATCATGATTTTGTTATAGAGCTTTCTCTCTTGATTTTTGAACCTCACTTTTCCTTGACCTAATGTCAAGTCTGGTTCTTCCATTTCAATTCTTTCTTTTCGTTTTTTTTTCATATAAAACACAAAAAAATGAGAAAGAAAAAATCAAATACTCAAATAAAAGAATGCACATAGAAATGATGACATTTCCCTCCCCCATGCCTAATTTGAACACTGTCCTCAATGTGTAAAGGACTAAGGACGGTAGGGGGCACAAAAGATCTCCAACTCCCTTAGTTGGCAAAGGTAGAATGACTACGATTAAAAGAGTTTCATTCCTTAGATTAACCTAGTCTTCCTCAAACACCCCCCATGCCTAAGAAAAGCAAATGGTACAAAGAAAAACAATGTTACCAAGTAACAAACAACCCTCACACCTCCTCCATCACCCTCAAGCAAGCATCAACTACAACATATAAGCCAACAACCCAAAATATGCAAATATAACACAAATGCTCATTAATTCAAACCCTCCAACACATATTAACCCAAAGCTTTCAAATCTTGCGATTTGGAATCGATAAATGTAATAGGATTGAAGGGGTATATGTTTGTGTAGTTGATAAACTATTCAGTTGAATTTTCATGTGGCTAGTAAATGAATATGCGAGAATTTCAAGAAATGATTGCTAGGGCGGGGAAAGGTGGGGATGTTTTGTGGAGCTAGAAGAGAGAAAATTAGATTAGAAGAGGAGGAAATATACCTGATGAATATTGTTTATAGTTTTAGCCTTTTGTTGTTCCTTATTCCCGAACTACATGCAAATCATCTAACAAAATGATCAAGTGAAAATATCTACACCAAGACTATGCAATCGAAAACTAAAATAAACAATCATTTCTAAACGACAAAAACAATGAAAATAAGAAATCTGAAATGAAAACTTAAGTAAAACGGGTTGCCTCTCTGAAGCTCTATGTTTAACATCGTCAGTTCGAGGCGACTCACCAAATTACCATTAGGAAATACCAATGGAGTCCTTGTAGGTCCTTCCAAACACATTAATGTTGTTGCTTTTTACCTTCAAAATCAACTGATCACCATTCTATTTGTCCTTGGTACTACTAACGTGATATCCTACTTCAAAAGGCCATTCCTCGAGCTCATTAACCGATTGATATTTTTCAGTTGAAGCACCTTCTATTGGATTTCAAAGTTCAAACACCATCTTCTCCTCACCCACTTCTAAGGTTAGCTTACCTCTCTTCAAAGAAATCTCCATGACAACATCACACGGGAATACTAGATTCCCTACAAAGACTAGAGCATCCTTCATAATACCCTTGGGATGCCTAATACTCCGATCGGCTAGCTGCAGGGTCATGCTAGTCTGGAGTAGGCTTCCCAAATTCGATAACCTTTTCTACATAGAAAGAGGCATAAGGCTAATACTAGCCCTTAAGTCACACAAAGAATCATCAACAACTAAACTACCAATAGAGATAAGGATAGAAAAGCTACATGGATCATCAACCTTAAGAGGGAGTTTCATTAAGAGCACCACACTGCATTCTTTAGAAAAGTTCACAACTCCTTCAGTTTTTTTGTGGTTGGTGGTGTGGTCCTTTAAGAATCTAGCAATGGATGGAATCTCTATAGCGTGAAGGAAAGGGATATTCAACTATATAACTCTCACCAACTATAGAAACTTCCCACACCTCTTCTCCAACCTTGCCTTAGCTAGCCTTTGTGAGAATGGTACAGATTAGACGCAAGGTAAAGGGGTACGTGGAGTTAGATCATTAGAAAGTTGGGGTGAGATCTCTTCATGCTCAGATTCTTGTAGAACTGGGACCATGCTTGGAGACGTATCCTCTAATAACACCTTACCACTCCTAGTAATGACCGCATTCACTAGTTTTGGTGAATTACTTGACTTGGATTAACTAGGAAAGTGGTAAGGAGAACGCTGCAGGTTAGAAATTTAATTAGTGATGGCAGTAATTTGAGACAAAAAAATTTCTACAATGATTAGAAACTTGTTAACTCATAACGTACTCATGAATCGTAACATGTAACGTAAACTTTGGAGGTAAATCTTGAAATTGAGCAATTATCCATAATAGTTTGAGAAAATTATAATTATTACCTGACCATATTATTTAACTATGATGGGAATAAATTAAATATTTCATACATATATACAAGTGATTTTAAACATAAAATACAAATTACATAACTTGTTACATGTACAATAATTTTTACCCAAACTTTAAACTATCTTAGATAAACATTTCCTATAGTATAATAGACCAAATGATGGACAAAAATCACCAAAAAAGCAACCCCAACAAGCCATGCTATAGCTGTCTCCAACCCCACTTATAGCCCTTTGTACTCTTACATACACAAGCTAAAAACTCTACCCAAGAACCCTTTTGTTCTTATCTATGTTGGGTATCATTACAAGCTTGCAAAAAACAAATACAAGGGCCAAAGAATCTGGTTTTTCTGTAAAAAAAACAGCCCCTCCATCATCTTCATTTCACTCATAATTTATCACTTAATACACTCACAAACTCATTGAAACAACTTCCTTCAAACATCTCTACAAGTCCTACATGTTTTCTACTTCAAAATCTCATTAAAAATACTTGAAAAACACCTATTTTATTATAGGACCTTAGTTATAAATAATAAAGCATCATTTTTTTTAATTTTTTGGATGAGCTCGCCCTCTTGCCCTATATAGGGCCGATCCTAATTATTGGTCCTTCAAAAATGATCGTATGTGGACAGAAGATTACAAGAAATCAATACAATATCAAATTGCTTATGCAATGATGGATTAAATGATTGACTAATCTTTTCGACTTTGGTAATTGAAAAAAAAAAAAAACTTTCGACTTTAGGGCATGCTTGGATTGGGTATAAATATTTAAGGGGTAAAAAAAGTCAAACTAAGAAAACAAAGTTGATAAATGAGAAATTAGTAAAATTTGATTGTTGTGGAGGTGGAAGAATGGTTGCAAAGCAATAAAAATGAAGGGACCTCTCAATTTTGTAGGGTAAAAATATTTATTATAGAGGAAGGTGGGGAAATGTATTACCTCCAAGGGAAATCATCTTCTTTTTCCTTCATTATTTTTATTTCATGCTCATTTTACCTTCATTATAACTATCTCAACTATTTTAATGCACCTCTATTTACTTTCATTTCATTAGTTTGACTTTATTTTCCCCCTTAAATATTTAAACCAAATCCAAGCATACCCTAAGTAGAGTTTAGGGAAATTCCACATGCTAGCATCGAACTTTCATGAAACGCCAGTGGTTGCACTTTTGTAAGATTTTTCCATATGGTAGCATCCAATTTATACCTTATCTAACTACCGTAGTATTTTCCATTAAATTCTTGTTAATTTTCGTTTAATTCACCTTTTGACATTTTTACCCTTATTAAGTGTTGGTTATTGTCTTTATAATTTTCACTAAACCATTTTTATGCTCTCAAATGTTTAATTCACCATTTTGACGTTTAATTCACCGTTTAATTCATTGAAGCTCTCAAATGTTGTGACAATTTCATTTTCATTCAACCCGACTTATGTAACAACCCGACTTACCGTTGACAGATTACTTCACAAGAAAACATAAATCTCAATTCCAAAACTTGTGCAAACGAGTCTTTAGATCTAAAACATAGCTAAATCAGCTAATTCTAAATCTCAACATCTATCTAAATCATAAACTAATCATAAAAGTCCAACATAACCAATACAGTCTAGACTAATATAAAATTGCCAAAGCTTAGTACAAAACTACAAAATTCTAACTTGCTCTGCTCATTATAACATTCTTGGAAACTCTAATCAACACTGCTAATCCATCCTTCCCGACTGGTTCCGATCTGTAAACAATCTAAAAGTTGGAAACAACGGAGGGTTAGATTAAACTGAATGAGAAGTAACAATCCAAAACAACGAAACACAGTAATTCAAAACAAAGGTTTAAAAGCAACATCAGTTTCTTAGATCTATGTGCGCACAGGGAGTCTAGTTGAGAGGAACATCCATAGCTCTAAGGCTATGTCACTCTCGGGTGAGGCTAGTCAATTTTGAATGACAATCACCTCAAAATAGGGAGTAAGAAAGATTTTCTCTACTCCGTCAATGACCAGCACGTGAGCCCGATCCATTAACCATATCAATATCAGCATAATCATTCATAACAAATTTGTCTCAACATTATAGAATTCCAACTTTAATAAAACAATTTTCAAAATTGTAGTCTGGCCAGACCTTTTAAGGGACTGCTACTACTTTCTGCAAAAGATGCTTCAAGGAGTCGAAACCAGATCACAGCTATCAACTAGAAGGGTTCTTCGATGATGTCGCCTCCTGAAGCATAACAAACACAACATCACGAAAGAGTGTTAGATACTACAATCTAGATCTATATAAGTTATTGCACCTCCTCCTAAGACTATGACTTCATCAAGGATTATATTCTAACATTTCTAAGCATTAAAGGATAGTGCACTTCTAATTTAAACACTCCATATCATCAAAATATTATAACCATGCTCTAGATTAGTTTATATTCTTGTAAAGATCATACGTCTCTACAACTCCCTTTGTATTTCCAATTCAAACACTTCTATGTTCATCTAAACTCAACCAAGAATATTTGAAAGGATCCAAGAAACCAAAACAAGAATAACAAACTATCCAATTAGTAAAACAAAGCTAATTCATCCAATCAACTAATGATTTCCACACGAACTCTAGACTCTTTCAAGAACATCCAATCCTTCAACATTTTACCATTACCATGGGCTGTAGTAGCTGCCAAATCTTCTATTGGTACATGGACAAGTGTATGGACCGACTGACTTACCAGTCTTGATCGTTACAAAGGACGATGCTACAACATCGAGCCCGTTGCTGGAGAAGAAAATCAATATATTTGTTATGTAACGTATCCTTTAGACCTTTTTGAAGAAGGTTCTGTTACTAACATGTTTACTTAATTTTCTAAACCAATACCATGATTTTCAACAATATATGCCAAAGTCTTCATTTTCAATATTCTGGTATCTACTACAAGATCCTTATCTTCTAATTAAACAACATATCAAAGAACACTAATTAATCAAAACCAAGTCGTTAAAGTAATCTCCTACTAAAACTATAATCCACACAAAAATTCTTATCATCACATAACTTACTAGAAACACATTTCTCATAAGTTTTCTAATTAAGAACTCACCTAATTAACTCATATGAATTCGAAGATTCAACAACATTTAGGGTTTATCACATAAATAAAAGATTATAAAAGTGGATATATGCCAAAGAAACTTAACCTAATAAGAAAACATAAATATTAAGGAAAAAAAGGGAATCAAGAAGGATTCACCTTCTGTTTGACGGTAGCAAAGAAGATACCACAAAACAGATTTCAAAAATTGATGTTTGACTTGGATTTCAATGCTCAAACGCACAAGACCGAATTTCATTTGTTTTCTCCCATTTCGGCAGAACTGGCGACTTGGGAAGGGAAGAATCTGGCTGCTGCTTTGCTGATTTCTACTACAATAGGGGAAAAATCCTACAATATGAAATTATTACTTTAAAAAACAATCAAAGATGGCTAGGGTTCGGTTCTTGAGAGGAACATCAAAGAATGAGAGAATAATAGAGTAAAATAACACATAGGGATTGAGAGATTCAAACCTTAATTTTTTTTTACACCAATTATCAATCAAGAAGAAAAGAACATTCATGGAGTGTCTAAGTTTATCCGAAAATGGCGGCATGAGAGGAGAGCTTGCAATGGATCTTGTGAGAACTTGAGGTAGAAGATGACTGAAATTTTGTTGCCCTAATTTCGAGTGCTAAAAGGAAGAGATTGCTTCTATTGATTTTCCCTTTTGGTCTCTGGTTCGAATTTGGAGACAGTGAGCGGGATGAAGACTGATTTGAATGGCTTGAAGGAAGAAGATGGTGAATGCCTGCTCCTTTTTGGGTTGATACGCGTGAGGGAGAGGAATTAAATTGAGAATGTTTTATGTCATATGTATTTAAGGTTATTCTCGCACTAATAATTCACTTAAACTCACTCAGCTTAAATTATTAATTTCTCAAATGTTACATTCTATCCAACGTGAAATGAACTTCATCCTCAAAGTTAAACCAAGTCTCAAGTATATACTCAAATATCCAGCTAATATAGATATTGTAAAGCTATGTTACCCAATTTCTCATACTTTGTGCATCGTAAGAATCTACATTACTCGTACTAACTATTTGAAACAACCAAACTTTAAGGCTTAGCATTGTTAAAACTTAGTATTACTCCGACATCTTATGATTCTACCCAACTTAGAATAAATTTCGTTCTCGAACTTAACTCTCTAAGACTAAGGAGATGCAATAGCTATAAAACGATAAACATAGAAATACCTGAGAAAACAACCAAGGATAATCGTGTCTCATGGCATCTTCTGCCTCCCACGTGGCTTTTTCGGTAACGTGATTAAACCATAACACCTTCACAAGCGTTACACTACCCCGATGTGTATCACGCGTCTTCCTATTTGGAATCTGAATGGGAGTCTCCTCATACTGTAAGGTGTCATCCAAGATCAAATGTTCAGGTTGAAGAACGTGTGAATCATCCCTGATGTATTGTCTCAGCTGGGATACGTGAAACGTCATGCACTCGGTTAATAGACGTAGGTAACGCAAGTCGATACGCTACCTCGCCTATGCACTCAAGGATCTTGTAGGGTCCAATGAACCTGAGACTGAGCTTACCCTTTCTCCCAAACCTCATCACACCTCTAGTTGGTGAAACTTGAAGGAAGACTTTATCTCCAAATTGAAATTCAAGAGGTCAACGTCGTTGATTTGCATAACTCTTTTGCCTATCCTAAGTTGCTTTCATCCTCTTGCTTATCAGCTGGACATGTTCGATCATCTCCTGGATCAAAGGCGGTTCCATAGCTACCGTGTCTAAACTATCATCCCAACATACATGGCTACAACAACTACGACCATAAAGTGCCTCGAATGGTGCCATCCCGATACTCAAATTTATAACTGTTTGAGAACTCAATCATATCCAACTTATCGTCCTATGAACCCCCAAAATCTAAAACATATAAGCTCTTACCAAATCCTCAAGTGTCTGTATCGTCCGCTCTGTCTGTCCGTCTGTAGCTGGGTGAAACGTTGCGTTCATTTTCAACTCAGTACCTAAAGAATCCTGTAGCTTTTGCCAGAAATTAGACAAAAACCTAGCATCTCTATTTGAAACTATATCTCGTGGGACTCCGTGATGTCTCGCCACTTGCTAACGATAAGCTAAAGCCAATAGATTTTTGTTCCAGGTATCCTTCATTGGAATGAAATGTGCTGACTTTGTCAGTCGATCAATTATGAACCAAATCATATTGTTGCCCTTTTTGGTCCTCGGTAGTCCACATACAAAATCCATAGATATTGATTCCCATTTCCACTCGGGTATTGGCAACTGGTGAAGCAAACTTTGAGGTCGCCGATGATCTATGTTGACCTTCAGGCAGGTCAGGCATCTGGCAACAAAGTTAGCAACGTCCTTTTTCATACCATGCCACCAAAATGTTCTCCGGAGGTCTTGGTACAACTTGTCAGTGCCCGGATGTATGGAGAAACATGAACTATGCGCCTCTCTAAAAATGTGAGTACGTAAGTCTGGGTCGTTAGGCACGCACCATCTGCCCTCGTATCGCAAACTGCCATCCTCGTGTATGCTAAAATGTGGGTCGGGAGTTGCAACCACTAGAGAGGCCTTCTCAACCAGGTGTATATCTTCGGTCTGTTTCATCCTTATCTCCTCAAACAAATCAGATGTCACCTCCATCATCGACGCCACTGCTTCATGCTCTACTATCTCGATACCGATTTCCTCGATTTCCTCTCTTAAACGTACTCTAGCCAAGGCACTACACAAACTATGTACAGCTTTCCGGCTCAAAGTGTCAGCGACAACATGAGCTTTACCCTCATGATATCAGATCTCTAAGTCATAATCTGAAATTAGTTCTAGCCATCGTCGTTGCCTTATATTCAACTCCCTCTGGGTGAATATGTACTTAGGGCTCTTGTGATCTGACAAGACCTTAAAATTAGTACCATACAGATAGTCTCTCCATATCTTGAGAGCGAAGACTACCGCAGCTAACTCCATGTCATGCGTCGGATAGTTGATCTCATGGGTGTTTAGTTGCTGTGAAGCATACGCAATGACGTGTCCATTCTGCATCAACACACACCCCAAACCATTCTTCGACTCATCAGTGTACAGCTCGAACTCTGACTCTCCATCTAGTAGTGCTAAGATAGGTGTAGAAGTGAGTCGTGTCTTCAAAATTCTAAAACCTTCATCGCACTGATCATCCCAAACGAATCGTATATCTTTTCTGGTCAATTGAGTTAACTGTCACACAATCTTGGAAAACTCACGTACAAACCTCCGGTAATACCCCGCTAAACCTAAGAAACTTCAAACTTCAGACGCATTCTTAGGCATGGACCAAGTCGAGATCGTCTCCACCTTCGTCGGGTCTACCGATATACCTTCACTAGACACTATGTGCCCAAGAAAAGAAACCTTGCGTAACCAAAATTCGCACTTTGTAAATTTGGCATACAACTTATGCTCTCTCATGGTTTATAATACAATCCTCAAATGTTCGGCTTGTTGATTCTCGTCCTTAGAATAAACTAAAATGTCGTCAATGAAAATTACCACGAACATGTCAAGGTACGGGATAAAGATGTTATTCATGAGGGCCATGAACGCTGCCGGTGCGTTGGTCAAACCAAAGGGTATGACCGTAAACTCATAATGCTCATATCGTCTCCTGAAGGCTGTCTTAAGGATATCCTCTGGCGAAATGTTCAATTGATGATAGCCAGACCTCAGATCGATCTTAAAGAACACCGATGCACTTTTGAGCTAATCGAACAGGTCATCTATCCTAGGAAGAGGATATTTGTTCTTCACGGTCCCACGATTAAGCTCTCGATAATCTACAGATAGCCTAAAGGTTCCGTCTTTCTTTTTGACGAAAAGAATAGGTGCTCCCCAAGGAGACACGCTTAAGCGTATATAACCCTTATCTAACAACTCTTGCAATTGCACCTTTAACTCTGCTGTCTCTCTAGGTGCCATGCAATATGGAGCTTTTGATATAGGACTCGTGCCCGATACAAGGTCGATCATCAGATTAACTATAAGTTATAATAATAGTTATGTATTCTTTATGATTGATACATGGATTAATTGCTTTATCGTGTTTTAACTTGGGGTTTGAAAATTTTTGTATACTTGATCCAATTTATATATAAAAATTAGTATAATAATAAATGTACCACGTTTTGAATTCTATTTGTTTTTGAAGATAGTTTTATTTTGTCAAAGATTTTATTTATCTCCAAAGATAGATCGAGTGCAAGCAATTTTATTTAAGTTACCTCTTGGAGGGAGTGAGAGCTGATAGAGTGAGGAACACTATTGGAGTGTTTGAATGGTGTGAGCAACACTTAATAAAGTGTTTGATTAAATTGATTGAGTTCATGTTGTTATAGTTTTGTGTCTTGAGTCTTAGGGGTTGTTTGGTATGAGAACATAAAATATAATGGAAAGGAAAATGATAAAAAAGAGTAAGAGTAAAGTTAAGGGCTATTGTTTAGTAAACATTTTGGGCAGAAGTTTAAGCCGACTCGGCTTTTATGGAGACTCTTAGAAAGTCGAGTCGACTTAATGTGTTAAGAACAATTTGCTATTGCTTTGCTTTTGCTACATTTATCAGATGTTATTATTGTATAAAGAGGTATGCATTATAGATATTTCATTTTATTAGATTTGGATATTAAGCCATTCATTTATTATATTCTCTATCTTTGTAATCCTTTCTTAACCCCTTAGTCTCTCTTCTCCATCTCTCTTTGAATTTGCATTGTATTTTTCCATTAAAGCTTTAAGGAACCTCAACGAAACACCTAGGCTGTGGAAGATTTAGCTCGTATTAGATGAGTCTCGTTAAATATTTGTGTTGATTTTTAATTTTTTCAATTGTCTATTTCATAAGTTAGGTTTATTGTTTCTCAAATCAATTGGGAATCTAATCATTGATCTAGAGGCTTTATTATGGATTCTATTTGACTAAGAGCACCTAGCATAGACATTGTTGTTTAAGATGCAGGGCTGTAAATTAGAGAATGAGAATGAAAAATTAGTTTAGATAAGGCTTGATGTAAACTCTCATCGCATTATGTACGAATTACAAAAAAGTTTGTACGCAAAATTAGTAAATCGCAAATCATACATTGATCTACTACATTGTAATGAGAGGTGAATCACTTTTATCTTCTGAGGTTTCACCCTCAACTGCCTTTAATTCTTGTACTAACTCAGGACTTGTCTCTGTCTCAGAGACTACATTTTCCTCAGCTGGAGCAGCCTCAGACTCGGGCTCAACCTCAGCCTCAGCCACAGCCACAGCTTCAAGCTTAGGCTCAACCACAGTCTCATCCTCGATCATTTCCTCTACGTCGACTTGCTCATTAGCCTTGGTTTCTGGTACCTTCGAGATCTCTTGATCCTGCTTTGATTCTATGGTCTCATTTGTTTCTTCTATGGGTTCAGAAAAATCTGCCAAAGGTTTCCCTGTATTTGTCTCTTCACCTCCATTTATATCCTGTGCAACTGTTTCAGATTCGACATACTCAACTGCAGCAGCCTCAACAGGTGCTGGTGCATTCTCATTGATATCCAACTCCTTAGGTTTGCTTGCACAGCCACCCATGATCGTCGATTAAAGTTGTAAAAAAGACGAAGGAGGGTGAATTTTAGAGGTGAGAGCAAGAGGGAAAAACTTTGATAAACGCTTTTATTAAAAAGCTTATTGTTTTATTAATCAAATGAGGTTGATTTGAATAGAGAAGAAAGGGATGCTCTTATAGGATGAACAAAACATCTCAATTTAGGAGGGTGCAATTTACCTAAAAATAACAGCAACTTTTTCTCTCTTTTTCTAAGGCTTTGCTATTTAATAAATGATGCATATTGTCACTAAATTGACTGTCTAAATTAGGTTTTAATTTCTTAGTTCATATTAATTCTTGTACTTTCTATCAATTAATTTATCTCTAAATATAATGTATATATGCTTATTTAGCAATAATTTATGGCATCCTAATTTTAGGTGCAATTTATTTTTTTTTCTTTATTTATTGAATTTTTACTTTGATATGTTTATTTTTCATAATGATGTAGTATTTGATTGAACACATTTTTAGTCTTTACATGGATGAAAAGCGAATAAAATCAATCTTTATCATAAGTTTCTCATCCTTGAAGAACTTAGTGTTGTAATTTTTAGTTTAAGAAAATTTGAACAAAGAGACAATTATAATTTATATTTATGTATACATGAAACAAAATGTATCATTCATATTTTTACATCTACCGAATGCTTGGTATAAAAATGAACAAAAATTAAAGATTTTCGATATAGTGCTACTTATTTCTTTAAATCAAATATAATAAATTTTTCCGAAAATTATTATTATTTTTTTTAGCTATGTAGAGTGTAGGATAATATCAATAGAGCATTTCTAATGGTGGGTCATCTTTAAGAATTGTTCTCTCCAAGCTCATCATATGTTTTGGTGGGCTAGGAACTTGATTAAAAATAAGATCTCTTACCTCTCTTTCAAATATTACAAATCAAATCAAAGTTTTCAAGCTGACATGATGGTGAAAATAGCTACTAATACAAATGTCAAATGAAAAGAACAAATAAAAAGTTGGATAACAATCTTTAAGTATTCAAGTAAAGCACTTTCTATCAGCATTTCTTGAAGAAAAATCAGTAATAATAATGTCTACTTCTATATGTTCAAACATATTTTTCTCAATACATGAAAAGGGTAGGCCAAATCGCCTTTTTTGTGACATTGATGACCCCCAATTTATACTTCAACAATTTTTGCTTTAAAAAACTTATACTCGCAAATGCAATTATCACTAACATATTTAAAAAGATTCAATCAACAATTGAAATATTTGGATAAAATTTAAAAATTTGAATAATTTCAAAATTTCTAATGTCGATATCAACTCATTTGGCAAAATCATCTATAACACTTTTAATTCGTCATTAGTTAAAAATTTTAACCTTTTAGAATCAAATATAAATCCAAAATATTGTTAACTAGCTTTAATTGCTTAAATCTACTTTTCACTGAAGTTATTAACAAATCACAAGAAAATAGGTTTTCTAAAAGACTTCAATGGTGATTGTATTTCATCATTATCAAGAGCAACAACAACATCATTCTCATCAAATTGTCTTTTTTTTTTTGTTATGTGACGTTTTGTTGAAAATGAAGATTCAATGTCCAGATTAAGTACAATACTTTATAACTCCTTGGTGTTTGTCATTCGCATTATTAGATATTGGTTGTTATTTGGTTGGTTCTTACTTCATGTTAAGTTAAAAAAATTTGTAGGTATGCTAGATTAAGGATATGGTTTATGCTTCACTTGGGTTTATTTCAACAGTAGTTATACAAAGCTTCTTTGGCCATCCTCTTTTAGATTAGCCTGAAAACAACTATTAATTTAAAGATTTATGAGATAAATAGAAGTAGTACTTAAGTAAAATCACAATTCAATACCTTTACCATAAAGTTAATTGTACTTCTACTACCACCAGTGTTGTCGCTACCAATGCCAATGTCACCAAAACCACTTCTTCCACGAACAACACCACTCGTTCCACCTTGGTTTACTTGTTTTGTTCTTATCATTTTAGTTGCTCAACCTAATGCTCCTTGTTGAGTTGAAAATTTATGTTGAGATGGATGTGATGGTGTTGTGATTAACTTCATTAACATTCTTTTTTGGTCTTCTTCTGTATTTCGTAAGTGGGGTGTTTCCTCAACAACCTTACCTTGATCAAGACAGGCTCTTTTTGATGTGGTCTGCTTTGAAAATGAAATAAGTAATCTATAGTCAATGTTTTGTGAGCCTTCCAGGCTCTTTTTGATGAGGTCACTATATTATTCTTTTGTAGTCTTTCAGGCCCAATCTTAATAGTAGGAGATCAATAAGCATGTCAACTTGAGACTTTTATCCCTCCCCTGTACATGGGTTGATGCTTGCACTATAATTGCTCAAGTGAGCATATTGCGCATACCAATTATCAACATAGGTCCC